>NW_009636558.1:56192-60164 GCF_000690535.1 Cariama cristata | reverse complement strand
TCCATCTTTTGGCAAGAAAACCCCAGAATCTTCATAGGCAACAATAGTACTCTTGGAAGATAGAATTATTGAAATGCTTAAGAATTTTAGCAGCTTCTGGGAACCAAAATTGAAAAAGAATTTTATTAGACCATATGTTAAATTAAAAAAAAAAAGGTAACCGATAGAAAACAGACCACATTACCATTTCCGACTAACTAAAAACCTAGAAGTTACTTTATTTCAAAACTTCCACAAGATGGAGGAAGGCAGAACCTATGAAGGAAAGACTGGGTTCCCAGACTATTTTCTTCAACACAAAACATGAACCACAGCTCTTCTAAAGGACATGGGATATTGAGAAAACTCTGTTAACAAAATTAGTCACATTTGGGGAGTACCATGTTTGAAGGAATTGTCTACAAAAATATAGATATGCAAAGACAGAGGTGGATTTAATTTTAAATCTTACCATGGTCACTACTAGTAATAGATCTGGTTTTGCCCACTGCAATGAGATGTCTGCCTAAATGGAGACAGCTATGTACATTTCAAATAGTAGAAATATTGGCCTGATTTTATAAGGTAGTACTTGCTTCAAATTTAAGTACTTGTTCTTCGTAAGCTCTAGCTTCTTTACACAGAAAGCAAAATATTTTACTGTGGCTGTTGTATTTTTCACTCTGATTCAATGCAGGTTCCTTGAACAAAGTTCTGAATGAGATTTTCTCTCATGGAAATATTGGAGATGTTCCTGCAATTCAAAAAAGGCTGAAGGGAATTAGAACAAGAGTTGGAGATTTTATAACAGGCCACAAAACAAAACCTGAAACAGTTGTAAACTGTAAGAGAGTTAAACTAACATCTGGAAGCCTCCTAGCAAGGACTGGAAGATGACTTGCAGGCAAAGATAATACTGAGTTAACTATGAACTGTTTGGGAAAAAAAGTGGAGCTATGGTGAACGGAGTCAGTGAAGCTGTCACCAATCTTAACAGCCAAACCTTAGAAGAGGAGACTAAAATTAAATGGGCTGTGTGCATTGAAGCATGATAGAGACATCCCTCATCTAGCTCTGAGTGTGCTGCTAGTGTGTGTTAGAACCAGAGGTGATTCTAGTTCAGGTCATAACAAAATGGCAGGGTTGTGATATAGCTAAGTGAACAGACCCTTGCCTCTAGCATGGTATACATCAGAGAACAGGAAAAGACTTCTCAGGCAGCAGGGCGGAGGCTAGTGTGAAGGTTATGGTTTATGTGATATACCAGCAAGGCAAGGACGTAGATGTTTGAGAGCGTGTCATCCTTGGTCTGTCTGTTGCACTAACACATCTATTTCATATATTATGATGTAAGAGCAGTGGGTAACATTTGCATAGTGAGGTGAAATATGTCTTATTTGAAATAGAAATAATCCAGCATTTAATCTGTAATTTTTCCACTGCTATAAGATCTGGGTTTTTAGTATACGTAAACCCACATCAGCTACTAGGTCAAAACATCAATTTCCATGGTAAGAAAGAGTTTTGAATGTGACCCATGAATTAGAACACATCTGAGTGGGCATTCAAACTTTTGAACCATGTTTTTCCAAATCTAAATTTCAAAGCTCTGGCTAGTGTAGAGCATAATGGCATTAGTTCTGAAATACAATGTTTTGAGAAGGATGAAGTAAAGGAGGTAGTGTTTGAATACTTGATGAATGGGAGCTGTCCTGCATTACTGAATAACCTAATGATGGCTGTCTGAGACTGCTTTATTTCTATGTGCACTTTTATTGACCTGTAAAGTGGAAGTTAGACTCATTTACAAAATCCATAGCAGTCCACATGCAAGTAATCTGCTTTAAATTTCAGAGCAACATGTATCTTTGAAATAATCCAAGTTCTCAAAGTGCTGTGACTACAACTTGGGGTAGCATTTGGCCTAGCTGGGTAGGAACAAGCAGAGATCTAGATATGGATATTTCTTCTTGTCGTAGACAGAAAAGGGGACTGTCTGCCATTTGGATATCAGATTTTCATCACATGGGATCAATGGGGACGGGGCAGTTGTATTGCCAAGATCTGCAAAAATCCACTTCAAGTATAGGCTGTCGGAAATACTTTTTTAAAGTCACACCAGCTGTCTAGTACTAGTCTAATGCATTGTATCTGAAAAGACTTCAAAGGAAAAATGGTCAAATTATATATCTGCATGACTGTACGGCATTGGTTTCCAAGATGTTGTCATTTTTACTTTGTGGTTTTGTAGGGAATAAGAAAAGTGCTGGAAAACTTTAAAGTTTTCCAGTTTTCATAGATGCTAATTGTTACAATGGACAAACTCAGCAATGTGGTGATTAGAAATTACTCTCAAGAGACTTTCCTGGAAAAAGAATCTTATGTTTTGACTGTTTTGTTCAGACCATATTGGAAAGATGTTTTTCATCTGTTGTTTCGAAACTAAAAGCAGTTTTACTTCCTTCTGTATTCCAAGTAACTGATTACTTGCTGTGCATTCTAAAATATGGATTTACAAAGGGAACTCCGATGAGTTTTGGGGACTGTATATTTAAATGTACTGCTTTTCTATCCATCAGCTGCCTCTGTTCAGCCAAAGTTGCACATGATATGGCACCCTCTGCTTCTGTCCATTGTCTTGCATGTACAAAGACAGTGGCAGGTCATGGTTTTCACTGTAAATGTCAGCTGAAATTCTGAATGGTGAATAATAGATAAGTGCACCTGAGAGGGTTGAGGTGACTGTTGCCAGAATTTTGTGATTAAAAAGATGCCTAAAGAAAATTGTGCCTTTAATAACTTAGAAGCCTGGGTTTGGTACGAAGTGTCCTTGACGTGCATACCATCAATATTGAGGTCCCTTCCATCCCAAACCATTCTATGATTTCATGATTATTGCTTTGTGTCAGAGTATGTCTATGACAATTTCAACTTGAAATACATCTGAGGAAGCTGCAGTACTCTGCTGGAAGAAGACAAAAACTGGTTTTGTGTAGTCTTCAGAATACACACCTATTGCAGCTTGCTGCTTCTTGAAGCTGAGGAGAGATTATATACGGTGTGTGATACAACAGGGATTGCTCTTGAATCAGGTATTTCAGTATTGAACAGAAAAATATTTTCAGTGCCGCTCAAGATTGTCCATAGCTATTTTGTTTGACCATTTTGCTGTTTTGTTAGTCAAGTAGTGACTAGTTATATTCCTCCAATATTTGATTTGGGGACATCAGCATTTGAAGTAATTTATAAACAAACATATGTATTACGTTCATGGGTTACACTCAGTTGTTGGGTTGTATTGAAGGGACAGTAGAAATGTCATATTTTCCGTTAAACTAATAAAGCCATTTATATGTTAGGTATATGAAACAGAAATGTTGCTTTCTTTCACAAAAACATCTAAGTTGTTCAGTAATAAAAGAAGAATCATAGGTTTACATTTTACAAAATATGGAAGTATTTTTAAGAAACTCTCTTAGCAGTATTGAAAACGAGTAGGGAATATAACTTTTGTGTATTATTATTAACCCTTGTGTTGTATTATGATAAGCTATGATACCTGCAGGAAAGGTGAAATTTTTTACATCCCATATTCAGCATCATCGTAGTTACTAGCAACTTAACACAGGATATTACTGCCAGAATCAGATGGAAGTACTGTCCCTGCCATAGCTTTTGCTCCAAAAGTTTTAATTCTGCTCACGTGTAAGACATAATTCTTAATTCTGATGAATCCTGTAATAATATTCTGCTTTGCTTTGTGATCTATTCCCCAAATATTAGTTATTTATAGGTAAGAGGCAAAGGAATATGCCAACGATGTAGTACAAAGGTGAATATAGTTAAAGACTCTAGTAGACTACATGGGTGCCTGTGTTTTCTATGCTTCATAATAAAAAAGATTATTTCTTTAATTAATTTCCAAGAGCAACTTAAACTTACTATTATACTAGTAAAAAAGCCCTCTAGCCTTAGCTTCAAATTGTGTGCGAA
>NW_009636558.1:0-56161 GCF_000690535.1 Cariama cristata | reverse complement strand
TGCTGAAAGCTTTTTATGTGGAAAAACAATTAATCTTTGTGTATTAGAATTCTTAGTACATTTGATGATAACAATGTTCTCTTTATTAATTTCCTTGTTCTACCTTTTGCTTTATAGCCCTTCATAAATTCTCATTTTAAAGTAACCTATGATCTGCTGCTGATTGGGTACTTTAAGTGTTCCAATGCTGATACTAAAATGTGGGCTAAAATAACAGAACGTTTCAGTTGTAATCCTGAATCATGGGAAATGGAAATTTTGAGAGATCAGTACTGAACAGACAGCACATTAACTGAGGGGATTGTTTTTACGGGATTTTAATATTCTAGGACAGTATAATTTTTGTTTTCTCTCAGCACTCTTGTTCGAGTGTTTACATTGAAGGACAATCTTCAGAACAAGTAGTGAGAGTTTAAGGCCAAGATCCATACAGCTTAGATCCTGCTCTTCATAGCGTAGGGTATGTAGGGCAGTATGAGGCATTTGTACTTCATCTAGCACAAGACCTATGACTCCATCGCAGGCTACAAAACTCATCAAAGAAGCAGAAGTACTTGGACAGTTAACCTTTGAGTCTATTGCCATGCCATGCTGCTATAAATACCTGAACTAGTTAAAGAAAGGCAGCTCAGGTGTACTGTGCCAGAGCACTCTTGTGACTGCAGTAAATATTGATGCACTCTAAAACATTTGGCAAGTGGAAGAAAGGCATTAGCAGAGTATCTTCATGAAGAAAGCAGGAAATTAGCTGTTACTACTTTATTCTTCATCCAAAATAGCTTTTTATTGATGCTTAACTGTAACGGAAGGGTTCAGTTTTGAATGCTAAACGAACAAAACAAATGCAGAGTCCCAAAAAGGAAACGGAAGTCCAGGTGACCATAGGAAAGTCCTGCCCGAGACTCTGATCGCACCTATGAGGAGAGGCCCTTGCACATGTTGAAGAAGAGGACTGAGTATCTTATATGGGGAAGCACTCCATCATAGTGCTGTTTCATCATAGTGCTGTATGGTAGAATTGGGCCTCAAAGAACTGTTTGCTTAGGGAAATTAAAAGTTGCAAAATGGTGAAGGAGGTATTTTTTTACAGAGTTGTCTTGGTAGTTACATAGGAAAGAACAACTATCTACAAAGTTGGCCAATATTTTAAAACTTGACTGCTTCAGCTGACTGTTCACAGCATTCAAGGTGTTTTGTGCAGCAGCTATAGGGGTATAGAAGAGAACAATTTTATTTCACTCTCCCTAAACCTTACCAAACAGAGGAATAAAAATAAGAAATTGCTTAAAGCAGAGACTGAGATCCTTATTCTCATAAAGTGCAGGAAGGGAGTGATGTTTATATTTATCTCCTTTTAGCAACAGCTGTTATTGTATGGTAACACTAAGGTAGTCTGTAAATACTATACAAATAGATTTGATTCAACTTACGCAAAGCTCTTGTGGCCATTTCTGCATATGGCTCTGCTAAAGAGGACTCCTCAGCTCCTCCCTCTCCCTCCTTCTCTCTGCTCTCCATTAGGATTTTTAAGGCAGAGTACACAATCTATTTTGCAGGTTTTTTGTGCCATCATTTAGCTCCACAGAGGCAACATCCCAAACATTGATAGAGTTGTAATTAAAATATCCCAACACCATGTATCATGAGTAGACTTTCAAAAACAAAACAAAAGCCCAGATAGTGAGAAATAAGATCCGACTTGCAAAATTGTCATGGTTTAACCCCAACTTGGCAACTGAGTACCATACAGCTGCTCGCTCACTCAATCCTCCCCCCCCAGTGGGATGGGGAGGAGAATCAGAAAAAGGCAAAACACGTGGGTTGAGATAAGAACAATTTAATAATTGAAATAAAATAATTGTAATGAAAAGTGAGATAACAGAGAGGGAGGAATAAAACCTAAGAAAACCAAGGGATGCACAATACAACTGCTCACCACTCACTGACCGATGCCCAGCCCATCTCCGAGCAGCAATCGGCACCTCCCAACCAACACCCCACCCCACCCCACCCCCCCCCAGTTTTATATACTGGGCATGACGTTGCATGGTATGGAATATCCCTTTGGCTAGTTTGGGTCAGCTATCCTGGTTATGCTCCTTCCCAGCTCCTTGTGCACCTCCTCATTGGCAGAGCATGGGAAACGGAAAAGCCCTTGACTTAGACTAAGCACTACTTAGCAACAACGAAAACATCAGCATGTTATCAACATTATTCTTATTGTAAATCCAAAACATAGAACTGTACCAGCTACTAGGAAGAAAATTAACTCTATCCCAGCTGAAACCAGGACAAAAGTTAAAACTGTTGACTGCATCACTTGTCATGAGTACATTTTACCTTCCCCCCTAAAGTACCTAATCAACTATCTAGCGAAGTAAGCTGAATGTCATCTTGACTATTTACCAGTTTTCTTCTGACCTGGAATAAGAGGACAACAAGAGAAAAACCTGTGCCTCTGGACAAAACTTGCCTGTTGTTATAACAGTTAACTGGTGAAAGAACATTGAAATACTTAGAAATCATACTATATTTAGAATTTATTCTGTGCAACGGCAAGGTCAATGCCACATTCCCTGTTCTGTGTGCAGAATGCAGAAGTACCAGGGCATTCTACCATAGGTCACAGCTGAACATATTCAGGAGGCTTGATAGCACAGTTCCCCTGACTGCCAGGTAAGGAAGATAGGCCCTGTAAATTGAGCTGCTTTTCTGAATAGGAAAGAGATGCTGTGTGTAGAAGTTAGTTATTTCCAAAGTTTCTAGGGAAAACATTTGCATAGTTATCCTAACAGAGGCTTCAGAGATCCTGCTTTAAAAAAAAACAACAACCCTCCCCCCAAAAAACCAACCATGAAAACCAAAACCAAAAAGGTGCTGCTAGTAAACAGTTTAAGAAGGATGCTTGTGTCTGGAAATGTTGGGGCTCATCACAGGCATGCTTTGCTGCTATTTCCAACTATTCCATGCTATTTCCATGGTGCATGTGCATTTTACCTTAGAATTTGGTTATTCCAGAGCACGAAGCAAGGCAGTGTCTTAGGAGGTTATCAGAATAACTAGTAATTGTTGAAAAAACATTGAAGTTTTGTAAGCACATATATCTATTATAGATAAATTTTTCTGAAAAGCAGCGCAACATATCCTGTAACCATATGGAATTGCTCTTAAGAGTATGGGTTGTTGCTTACAACTTTGTTTGAAGTGTGGTACTTTTATTCTGCTTTTTAGAATAGCCGCTTCACAATTTGAAGTTAGAAATTCATGATAGAGTGAAATGTGTTCACTCAAATTTGCATTTGGACGTTCTTTAGCATTTATCTTATTTATGTTAATGAATAATCAATGTGAAACAGAATACTCTTAACTGATTTGAAATCTTCTGTCATGGAATAAAATGCTGATCATCTATACCACAGAGCAGTTATGGAGCAGGTTTTATGGTATAACCTATAGGTATTTGAAAGGATTGCTGTGCAAGTAAGCTTTATGAATCCTTTTCATAGTTCCAAAGATTTGTATGGAACTTCTACTGATTTCATAACGATAAAAAGAAGTGAATAACCCTTCTACCCTGTCTTTTAACACTTTGCTGTATTTCTTTAACATTTGCATCCTAATGTATACTGCAACATACTTCTTGATTCACTTGTTCATTTGGCAGTCTCTAATGTAACTAAAGGATTTTGAAATTGATTTACCTTAGTATCATTCCTAAGAGTTAGACTGCTAAAAGTAAAGTAGTGAATAAATGAATTTATTAAATAAAATTCCATCCTCGTAATGGGTTGATGAACGCAGACATAACACTACGAGTTAGGAACTTGTGTTGACCAAGTATTTCCTAAAATGTAATGCTACTAATTCAAATATTCTTATATATATATCAAATATTTGTGCATTTGTGAGAAGCAACTTGCTAGTTGGTTAGAAGAGAGAACTATTAAGGCAACAAGTTAAAAAAAGAAAACAACCTGCTTATTTTAGGTATCATCCCAGCAGTTGCTTTAATGAAATAATGATTTTAATGGTTGTGGGGAGCCATGCCAGTCCTGGGGAATGGCACTGTTTTGCCAAAACAAAGAACCTTGAGGTGAAAAGACAAATCCATTTTCCCAAGACTGGTCTTCTAATGGAAGGAAAGAAAAGTCAGCTGCTGTGGACAGAGACAAACTGAGAATGTCTTTTGCAGGGATCCATACACATAGATACCGTTAGGGTATTGAAAAGCATCTGATTATATAATCAAGTTTAATGACAAAGAATTTTCACATAATTCTTAGCATGCTTTAGCTTCTGATTTGGTAAAATACACTAAAATTCTTGCAACAGTGTTGAGTCAGTAGCCCAAGTACCTGTGTAGTTTTGAAAACATCAATATTATCTGATAGTTGTTTATAATGCTGAATTTATAAAATTGGGCTTCACCTCACATTGCCCTAACAGGACAAGCTTTACACTGAATGTCTTTTCTCCTGAGATTTCATAAATTTTATTCTCTGAAGGCTACACAGTTATTGGTGAAAGTGGATTCAAAAACTCCTTTAGGAGCAGTTGACTTATAAATAAAACAGAGAGCACAGTTCTGGCACGTACATTACTAAAAGGCAGAAGGACACTTTTTTATTTTTGGTGAGGGCTTGCTGCAGAGTAACAGTTACTATAAGTATCTGGTAGGAAAAGCAAAATTTTATTTAAATTGTTTTACTTGATAATATAATGGACTCACACTCTTACAGATGACTGCTGATGAATCTCTATGAACAGCAAAGCATATAAATACAATTGCCTCTTCTTCAGCACGATTTACATTTACAGCTTTAGATCACAGGGTTGGATAGATAGAAATGTCTCCTTTGTAGGGGAGAGCTGGTAGAGCTCTAAGCAAAGCCTCGAGGGCCTGGAGGGTTCTGGTGCATCCTTCGCCTCACCGCAGCCATTTCAATGTTTGTTTCCTCCTCCAAGGCTCTGTGGTCAGTTTAAATACTAACAAGTGTCTTTGTGCTGAAGGCAGCATGGCATTCACAGTACAGAACCATGAAATTTCTTCAGAACTATGAGGTTATGATTATGAATATTTCTCAGATCTCTAAAATTGTATTAGGCACGACAGTCTGCGGTGTCTTGGAAGTTTAGCGCATGCAAGATCACAGCCTCTATGTGGTTCACATTAGGCGTGCGTTGTGAGACCTTCAGAAAATGTTTGAGCGTTTACTTAATTGAAAGCACGTACACTAAGTATGCTTAAATCTCAGCATATGCTCGAGTAGTTTAATTTGGAATTGGATTGTCCGTATATAGAGCTACACTGGGTGGTTAGTAAAAAGAAGGCTGTGTGTTAACTGGCTCTGTTTTGGAAAAGAATTAATTAGAGCCTGAGAAATGTTTTATCTGTCATTGTTTTGTTAAAACCTTGCATGCTCTGTGATACTAGCAGGGACACAAAATCAAGATTCTGTTCACCCTCTTTTATTACATGGTGACGTAGCTCAGTGTACCGGGAGTTTTGCTATTATGCTGTGACTACAACAAATGAATCCTCCAAAGCGCTCCTGTCAAGCTGTTTGACGTGTATATAACTTTAAAGCTAGGAATGGGAGTATTTACGGAAAAAAAACACAAACCTGCACTTATTGTTTGAGATCTGAAACAATGACAATGAAGCTGCATATGCAAATTTTTAAAAGGTGGTAGAAGGGATTCAGAGTTTTGTGAGCTCCCAGTAATCTTTTGCAACCATTCAGTTTTGGATGTAATCCATTAGGATTATTCTCCCTGCATCTTCTACAAAGCCGAACACAAAATGTGATACCCAGAAATATCATTAAGAAAAATTAAATTTTTCATAATTTCCTAAGAAGTTCATTCTTTGGTAAAATGCAGTTAGAACTTTGATGTTGCATTGAAAGTTACTGATTTAATTTTGTCAGCTTGACTTAATTTTCTGTTCTCTATTTGCAATTGGTGTTAAGGGTTACACCTTAGAAGACATTCTGGATTCCTGAAATCATGTTAATGATGAATTATTTAATCAACAGCACTATTTAAAGGTATTTGAAAATAACATTGTGCCACTACGGTTGTGAGAGAGTTGGTATGCAGTGTTAAAGACACATGCAATAGAATAGGTATTTTAAAAAGCTGTACGTTTAGAAAGGGCATTGGGGTGCTAAAAATGTAGGATGATGGAAATCAGAGAAAGTCACTAGGTAGTTGCTGCCTTTTCTTGAGGCAGCTACATCTACTACTGATCTTAATTGTAGCTGTATAAAATACTGTGTCACAGACCTGATCTCCAGACTCGGACTTCTCCATCCAGCCAGGTTCTAGGTAAGTGTAGCTGCTGCTTTGCTTACTGCTAGGCATGTCCACTCATTCTCTACTTTGACATTTGAGACCTGCCCAGGAAGAAATGCACTGTTGAGAGATTTTTCCTAAAAAACAGATGTGACTAGAAGAACCTTCAGCGTGTTCTTGTTTTTTGTATCTGCTCTTTTGAACATATGAAACTTTGTGCTGTACAAATTACCCTGACTGTTGTATGCACAGAAACAGGGGACATCCTAGTCAGCAAAAGAAAAATTGAGTTTCTTTAGGTAGCTCAGATCTCAATTATCCTTCCTAGTAGTCTACACCCATGTGAGAATAGAAGTGTCTTTATTTTTCACTAGCACTGTTTTGTACATGTCAAACAGAGGAATAGATGGGAAATTCTGATAGTGTTTGTAAAGCTTCCTGGCCAGTTGATACTGAGAGGTGGTTGTGAAGAACCCTTAATGGCTTCTTTGCAAGGTCAAGTAAAGAGACAGCCTTCTAATCCACATTCTTAGAGGTACATCCACAACTTTCAGAAGCAATCAAAACCCTGGCCTAGACGCTTTAAAGAGCATTTGATAACTTATTATGTATTCAACTTCCATGTGATGCTTCGTATATTTGTTGTTTGTCTGTCTCATGACCTTATTTGTGGGATAAAGGTGGCAGTGAACATGGAAATTATCGTAAATACTGTGTATATTTGAAAGGGAAGAGCAAATGAATGGCACTAGATAGCAATTTTATTGTGTCAAGTCTTTGGGATGTCATTTATATGTAACTACTTCTAATTAGTGCCATTCAAACCAACTAAAATGACTCCAAAGCAGATGCCAGTTGTTGCAAAGGATGTGCCTGGATACTTGTCATTTTGTACAGTCAACTGGCACTTACAGCACTGACAACACTTTAATATTAGAGATGGAGGAAAGGGTTCAGTACTAGTGCTCACAGTAATTTTTAACAGGGAACATTTCTCTTCATAAACTGTAATTAGGAAACTGCTGCTTCTCAGATGAAGGTTACCGTTCCCTTGGCTCATGGTTACTCCTGAGGAACAGTAAAGGCTTACAGTTCCTCCTTCCATGTCACCTCTAGAAAATGGGCACCATGCTTCATCCTCGTTGTGAGCAGTGTTAGAGAATGCAATAACATCAGATATTGGTCTAAGAAGGAAGGACTCTTGAAATTTGGGGATTTACTTTTTCTTTGAGAATACATGCTGAAAAAGAACATAAATTAATGACTACCTCAGCCTAAATTCTTGTGATATCTAAGTTAAACGGAATCATTCAGCAATAATTTTGCTTTTCATTTGAATGCAATTTATAAACATAATCAAAGATCAATATAGCTTTATGTAAATTGACATCCAAATAGCAAGGCTTCACTTTTTAATGATACTTCCCCCAACGTCTAAAATTGCCTTTTATTTAATTAAGACTCTCCAGGAGGCTGACACTTTTCTGTGGCTGAAACAGCAGCTGTACTGCAGTGATGAACCTCAGAAAAAGCTAAACATCTCTGTGACTGCTGCGAATCTTGGCAGAGCAATGGAAAAGATCCTCTTGGTATTGCTAGGAAAACAACCTTCTAGCTTTTATAGCAATTTTCTCAGTGATCACCATAATACTCTGCAGTGGGGGTTTTGATTTTAAAACTAGTAATTTTGGATGTTTCCCTAATGTAATTTAACTTGCTCCTTTTCACAGAGGTGTTTAAAGCCACACTCAGGCTACAATTGCCAAGATAGTGATGAGAATAAGTCTAAACAAGATTTAAACTTTATGTACATGCCAATGTTAAGCAGACACTAGCTAGTATCAGGACAGACTAGGTGTAGATGCCAGGCTGTGATCCCAAAGGCCAGGGAGATTAACCTCCCTGCCTCATCTCTCCTTTCTCTTGCTTATTACGTAGGTTGCAATGATGGTAATTTCCATCTATCCTGATGTCCCAGGGTCAGGCTGATTTCTGATTATTTTTTCCATGCTGCTGTCTTCTTACACTCACACTGCAGGAAGGACTCTTGAAAAACAAGTTGACGTGATAACATTAATAACACTGGGAAGTACAGATTTATTAAGAATGACTTCCGTAAGAAGAAGGGGTGGGGTAACTGAGATATTAACACTTCAGAAAATGTTAAGAAAAATGTGAGGCCTTTGCTTTGTGTCAAGGGAGTTTCCTTGGTTTCAAGGAACTCTGCCAGTTCTAACAAATTCTGTTTCCGAATAGTTGCAGCCTGATGCAAAGCCTGTTTCAGTTTGCCCTCAGGCACTTTTCTAGTCTCTTTTGGCCATGCTGAAAATAGATTTCTGTTTAAGATGCTTATGTGAACCAGAGGTTGGTGGAAAGTAGAAGACAATAAATTAAAAAAGAACGAAGCTTTACCTTAGGATGCAGTGTTGAGAATTTATGTGACTTTCTTCCTGAGTTCTAGATGGATGGCTTAGGAAAGCTCAAAAAAAAAAAGATTCAGTGGCAAAATGGTGTTAAAGAGAGGTTAAGGCTAATGAGCACTAAATTTACTGTTACAGAGTTCCCCACGATGCTGAAAATGCTGTCCTGACATGCGTAATAGGAGTGCTGTCCTGTGTGAGGGACTATGTGGTTACTTCAGGTGAACATTTAGAGCTGAAGGAGTTTGGAGACATTGTCTCCTGAACTGATGGGACTTTTAATGCTCACATAGAGACACTTAGCTTTGTGCTAGTTTGGGTTCTTAGTATGTCTGTTTCTTAGTAAGTGGCAGCAATTGCTGCTTTGAGTTCTGTTCCTCTGTACGAAATAATTTAAAAATTAATATATGACACCCTATAACCACCATGTATAACACAGTCGTTATAGAATTTGGCTGAAAAGTTATTTTTTAAATAGGAAAAATTGTAGAATCTATGCAGTAGAAGGAAATTTCTCTGAGATGCTCTTTCAAAAATAACTCTGTTGGGTTAAATGTAGACAAAGGAGACATTTTGTGGTAGTCAGGTTAGAATTAGACATGAGGATTGTGTCTTCTGCTTGTGCATGGGCTTTGAACACCATAGGAAAGCTTCAGGAGTAATTTATTTACATAGCTTAGCAGTACTTGCATCCTCTATGCTGAAGCCAGTGGTGACTTGAAAGGGGTTGCACGTAACAATCGAACTATCAGGTGGTTAAACAAAAAATTATGTGCATTTTGAAGCATATGAGTGTGCAAGAGTAGTCATTTATAAAACTAAAGTGCAATATGATTTTCCCAGGAGGCAATAAATCCTCACACTTCAGATGATAGACCTATTTCTACTTAATGAGGAAAAATTCACTCCTGGCTTAACTCCACTGAAGTTAATTTCTCTGACAATAAATTTGGCCCAATATGTCAATACAAACTTAACTCACTTGTGTTCATAGAGATTAACTCAACAGCATCTTATGTATGCCCAGAATAATTAGTTTACTGTCTCTTGAGGTTTATTTAATTAATTTAGAACGCTTTCCATTTAGAAGATACTTACTGCAGAAACAGGTCCCTTGCAGAGGAGAGAAACTGTAACTACTCCCTCAATCTTGTGCTTGACTTGTTGGAAAGAAAGTACTTGGAGCAGGAAAACTCATGTCATTTTGTTAAAGCTGCTCTCTGATCCTTTTTGCATAGAATTCCAGCAACCTGCAATGGTTTGGTGCCTTAAAATAATATTCAAATACATATTTTTTTCTATTTTAATAGTACTGCGCTTCCTCTGATCAGCTAAGAACCATTGCAATACTTTCTGAAATTTGTTACACCTTCAGAGAAGATAACTTATTTATAGGAAAGTCTTTTAGATCTGCAGTCAGACGCTGAATTTTTAAAGGGAGGGTATGTGTCAGAAGCTAAATAATTAAGATCCATGCCTTCTCAGCATTTTATTTCAAATATTAAATATTACATAAGAGATTTTTCCCTGTGGAAATCAAGCCTTTAAAGTAGTGCAGACTCGGCCAGAAAATCACTGTATTGTACAGTTTAATTGATACATCTTGAATCCTACAAATAGTTCAAAAAGTTCTTAAAACATTTCAGCATTCTACATACTGGTTCAAATTGTCGCTGTTTAGAAATGTTGTGATGATATGTTGTGATTTTGACATAAGCTCACCCTTTCTGAAACCCTCAACAGTGATCGTTCTAAAGCTCCAGGTTAATTTTAGGCAAACGTTGGTGTTTGGACTAATACCGGTAGAGCCCAGGCTGGGTCTTGCCATAATTAGCTCACATAAAACCTGGGAAACGTGTATTTGTGCACTGCCAACATGAGGAGACAGATAACTTGCCAGATGAAATGCAGCCATTCAGTTCCTTCTGTTGTAAACCACTGTCCTCCTCTGGAAGCAGTTAAAACTGCACAAATTCTTCTGAAGACCAACGCTGCAAACTGCGAGTCCTTTGCTTGGAGAGCTTCCTGGCAGAGCAACGTGCTCTATCCTTACATCTCATATAAATTTCTTAATGTGGTCATGATGTTTAAAAGCCATCTGAAGTTTTGAATACTTAGAAGTAGTTTCCTAAAATTTTGCTGGAATTTAAATAGGAGCATTAAATCTATATGACATGGTGCCTCAGGAAATGGCTGTGCCGAAGTTTTCTTCTCCAGCAAACCCTGTACAATTATGGACCCAGCACAAATTTCCACACAGCTCAGGTTCCAGTCCTGTCTTTGTTTACCAGATCTGCAGCCCAGCTGTAACGCTATACGACAGCAGAGGCATCGCAAGCTTATGGATACGCTGGAAGTGGACGCTGCTGTTATCTTCTGTCTCCTGTCATCAGAACTGCAGAGTTTGTTACCTGCTTGCCACTTTCTCTTCCCTAAAAGACTTCGTAATCTCTGGTTTCTGTGAGAAATGATGAGATAAGTCTTTGGTAGGTTGGTATAGAGGCTGGAGCTGGTAACGTTCTCCTCTGACAGTGACCTGCTTTAACTTCCATAGGCTGTGTATAGACTCAGGCTGCCATCTCGGTAGGGTGGAAAACCAAGGCATCAGGTTCAGCTGATGAATTACTTTCAGTTAAAATTGTCCCCATCTTTTTGCATCCTTTCCAAGGGGATGTGAGGGTGTTTGAATGGAGTCGATGTCTGGCTCCCAGCTGGAGCTGCTTTCCTGCTTCCACCTCCCAGCTCAAGCTGTGGTTCTTCCCCCTTATGCAGGTGTTAAACTCCCCAGTGGTGGTCTTACACTTCCACACATTTTGGCATTCTTCACATTTCCTATCAGCTAGACCTCTAACCTGGAAATTCAGTACCATGTTCAGTATATAAGCAGTTATTTTAAGTTGAGCAAATGCTGACCTGTCAGTGCTGTATGTGATATACATACTCCTGATGGTTTGAGGTTTTCTCCTCAGTTTATGTTTGTAGGAATATAAACAAATGTAGGGAGAAACATCATGTTCACATCATTTGAAAACTTCCTTCTTGCATTGGGAGGGTTTTGTTTCTGAAAGTCTGTCTATATGTCCATATGTATATGCAGTGTGATTATTTGCCAGGATTTACTTCACATGGCAGTTTTAAAAGCAATGAAGTGTTGTTGACAAGCTATTTCTCATTATTTGCAAGTTATTTATCACTAATTATAACCAATGCAGATGGAATGATTGGTTGACAGTGTGTCAAGATTAATGCCGAGCAAATCCCAGAGAACTTACCGCAATTCTCTAGAGTATGGGCATGCTGTTATTCTTGACTCTGGCCAATCCTACACTGTCACGGTCTTTTTAAACTGTCCATCATTCCCTTCTCTTGGGGATCAATTTTATATCCAGAAGAACTGCCTGGTGTATGAAACAGATCTCTGTAGTAGGAGGAATCTGCTTGTCGCTGGGTTTTCAGCACACTTAGGATTATGAAACATCAAAGGAACTTGCATGAACCAAGACAGTATTTTAATAACAGCCTCTGCCTGTTCTGCAGAGGCTGGAGCAGCTTTGGAGAGTATTTCTGTCACTCTGGGAAGCAGGTGTATTTGGATGGTGTAACTTACCTGCTTGTATATTTGAGGATCGTTTTCCATCCTTCCCTCAGCTGTTTGGGGTTGAATGAAGAGGATGAATATACAGGAATATCCTTAATAATGATAAAAGCCTTTAAAGCGTAAGTACTGCAGGGTGTTCTGGAAATGAGGAGTCAGCTGAGACAGCTCAGGGATGCTAGTTCAACACCAACTCCCGGAGGGCCCCGGCGTTGTTGTCGCTGCCCTCCTGGCTGCTCCCCTCCCTGGGAAGCTGATCAGCACAGAAAACACGATCCAGCCCACGTGTGGCCCTGCAGACCAGAAAACGTGTCTCTAACCTGCGACAGATCTCTCGCTGGCTCTCCAAGGGTTTCACTCCCATTTGTCAGGTGCTGCACAAACATAGCTGGGTAGCGGACCTGCCTCTCTGCCGAAATGTAGCTCCCTCTTCACCTGCATGTCCCTGGCATCCTCAGAGCACTTTCTGTCTTTGCATCTGCTGAATGTTGCTACCTCTTCACATCCCTTTCCTCCTGTCATCATGGTGTTCATCCTTAGGTTTGTAAATCAAAGTGTATAAGTAAGTTTCTTATATCTTGTATTTTTAATGGAAATATCGAACTCAAATTGGATGATGAAACACCATTTATAAGTAACATCTGTATGGGGACTTATGAACCCAAGCCTGTTATAGGGTATTTCTCCCTATAAATAATGTCTTTTTATTTCTTCGTTTCTATTTCCTTTATTTTAGCTTGTGGCCTTCACCACATCTATCTCCAAGGAACCC
The DNA here is from genome assembly GCF_000690535.1 of Cariama cristata. Taxonomy (NCBI): domain Eukaryota; kingdom Metazoa; phylum Chordata; class Aves; order Cariamiformes; family Cariamidae; genus Cariama; species Cariama cristata. The sequence goes on along the minus strand of NW_009636558.1, from coordinate 43,077 downwards.
AACTGATATGTATTTGATTTTTGCTGTTTTGCTACATCTTGTATTTCTACAGGATTTTGTGGCAGTAATATCTGGTGTAACATATTCCTAGAAATCTGATCTCCAGTTACCAGACTTCTCTGAAGTTTATCAGAGTTCAAGTGCTGCAGAATTTGGCCTTTCTTCCTTCAAGGTTTGATACCCACAGTTAGTGCTGTGAAACCAAATAAAAGCCAGTGTCAGTCTGAGTTTTGACAAAAATATTTCAAATCCTTTTCATTGGCTGTAATAGTAAATGAACCAAGGAGAAGTATGAGGTGGTTCTCATTGTCATTTTGAATTTGTTGTGTACTTGAAGCAACTTGTCCACTGATTTAGTTGAAAGGACTAAGATAAGCTGGGTCCGAATTGTTTTATCTACTCAAAGCTTGCAGTGGTTGTGTGTTGGATGTCCATATGCTACAAAGTCACAGCTGCAGAACTCCATCCTCGTTCTTGTTTGGGAAGAGGGACACTACAAACCAAATCATACTTGAAGTTCTAGTTAAACTGAGTTGCTTAAAATGGAGCATAAAAACAGCAGCATACAATAGTTAACTAAAAGGAAAGATAAATATCACAAGACATACAACATTTGAAAATATCTAAGGGGGGAAAAGAAGAATAATTAGGGAACGCATTAATAAGAGGAGCCTGTTTGCTTTCTTACGGTTTAGATCAGACTGTGACTCTTGTGTGTGACAGTATTTAATTAAATTGCAATATAATAATCCCTGTGGTATCTTCTGGCTTTTTTTATGTTGCGAACTGCCAAGAATGCTTGGGATTCATACATTTTGTTAGTTTGCTGATAATAAAAAAAATTTGGAAGGCCAGGTCACTTGTAGCCTTTCAAGAAAAAGAAATAGTGCCACTTCCTTTTGAAACATTTTGCTTTCTGGCTTAGAGTTTTTATCTGCTGCCAAAATGAGTGCGAGCTATGAGCAAGAGCAATCAATCTGCTAAATGGCAGAATCATTAGAAATCTGGATTAGAACTGAAATAAGAATTACCCTGAGATATAAATTAATGCAAAACCCCTACAACATTTAAAATACTTCCACAATTACTTAACTCTCTGTCTACACGTATGTTACTTTCTTAGCTCCAGATCCAAAAGTCAGTAGTTATTTATTTTCTGATAGTATTTAAAGATAATGCTTTTGTACTTCTAATTCCTAGAGGTGTCACATTTTTTCCAGATCAGAAGATCTATGGCATGATGAAAATGGCATTATGAAAATAAAAGACCTTTAATGTGATCTTTCAACTGCATGTAATTTCAGAAATACCTGGAAGGTAGATTACATTTAATTTTCTGAAAGTTTCAAAAGCGGTTATATCCTTTCTATCCAACAAACTCAACAACAGAAGTGCCAAACTGAATCCAACATATCCACAAAAATAGTATCTTTACTCATCCTTACTTTTGTGTGGTATGTTAGAAATGAGAGCCTTAAAAATCATGCAGACATGTCCTTCTCATACTTGTCCGTTAATTCTGAATAGACTCCATTACATTAAATCGGTTTGCTGACAATGAGCCATAGAAGCTGTGTGCTTTGATAAAACTGATTTCTGCCAGCATGAGCCATGTAGGGCAGTTCTGTTCTCTGGACATGCATTTCCACCAGAGTCTGCTCTTTTATTGTAAAGATAGCTTAGCTTTTTGTGCAAGTATAATTAAAAAAAAAAAAAAAAGTTAAATGCGCTTAGGCGGGTTTTACCTCATACACAACTTTCAAGTCTAAATGGGAGCTCTGTGTCCAGCTTTGTGTTTTGCGTTTCTAGTCAGTGTTCACCCTGACAGTTTGCACCTTCCCTTGCATCATCACTGTGGTATCCTTGACACGTTTTCTACATTTGTGTGTATTCTTTCTGTCTCTCTATACATGAAAGGATAATTATGGGAAAGATATACATGAGTTAAGCAAGAATAAACACTTTTGATCTACGTTACGACATTTATTGTACAAACTTTATGTAATCCATGTAGATTAGTTTCTTCTTTTTTTATAGAAATAAAACTTCCCGAGATTTGTGAAAATCCAAACATTTGAAATATATAGGCATGTGAGGGTCAAGAAGCATTACGTTATGCAAACATTAGAACTGTAGAAGCAAAAAGTGTGTGGCTGCATTTGCTGTGAGGATAAACAATCCTTGCTGTGAGGATAAACAGAACCTTTTGACCATCACTGGGTTTTGTACAGACCATTAGCATGTAAACCTATGGTTGCCACTGTAGCGCTAGAAATTAATACTTCTAATTTCAGTAGTTTTCGTAGCACTGATATTATATGAGATAGGTGCTTGTAAACGTACACTGTTTGAAGACTTTTATATTGATGCTAAACGTATTGTTTAGCAGTTTACATGCTTTAAGCTCTGACTATTGCCATCCTTGCTGGTTCCCAGCTATTTGTTGCCACTGGTTTTCATTGTCAGCACAGATGTTTGTGTAACTGTGCTAGGAAACAGATCTGGACAAATGCCTGGGTGGCTCAGGAGCTGACCTTAGGGTGGGCAGGGGGAAAGAGGTATTTTACACTTGGCTTTTGTACCACTCTTGCATGTGAATTTCGGGGAAAGTTAATGAACTCAGGTATCCCTAATGGCTTCTATACAGCATGGGATATGCCAAATTGAAATGTAAATTGCTCTATTTTTCAATATGTTTGTGTTTTGTTGATCTTCAATCATAACTCAAATCCCCACTGTGCCAGATGGTGGACTAATGTCTAATCATGATTTGTAAACACTGAGTGGACATAGGAGAGAGAGAGAATATGACAAGCTTAGGTGATATCACACAGATCACAGATTATTAACATTTATAGGGAAACAAACAGCCTAATGACCATGCATGGTTTTCAGGTAAATAAATATGTTCCAGGAAGCATCCTGTATTATCTTTCCTGGAATTACGGCTTTCAAGACATCTTGTCTAATCTATCTGAAGACCAATTCCAGACAGAATTTTACTTTTGAAAGAAATACTCATGGTCTACTGTAGCACAAGAACGCTTGGTCTTCTATTGTATACCACTAGGAAAATTATACCCCAAAGTTCCCAGAAATACCATGCAATATTAAAGTAGTTTCTTTCTGAAGAGCAAATAGCCAGTCAGTTACATAGTAGTGATGTGGTGTATGAAGAGCAAAGTAGCCTGCAAACATCTTAATTACCTGCCTGTTGCAATTTGTTATTTTCTCCTATTGCTCACATGATTCGAATACTTCTGGCTGTGCACTTTTCCACCTTTAAGTGGTTGCTTGTAAGGCAGAAGCTTGGCTGTACTATTTTTTCCTACACATAAATGAAATTGTGAATTGAGAAAGTGCTTTTGAAGCCAGGAAGACTGAATTGTAGATACCACTTTTCTTTGTTTTTAAACAGCAAGAACGCTGATCTGATTGCTTAGTGTTCCTTCCTCGTGCCCCAGGAATCTCCCTGTTGTCACACTCTCCCAGAGACATCCCTCCATGATTAACTCTCTGTCACTCAGCTCAGTTTTCTGACAGCAAAATGAATGCTGTAGCGGAGTGAGTCATGGCTGCAGAAAGCCATTACAAGGACAAGCCAAGGGTGTTGAAGGCAGCAGCTTGATAAAGCCGGGATTCAAGACCAGTTCAACTGTTTTCAGCCTCAAGGAATTCGACTTGAAGAAGCTGAGGCCTCGGTAGTGAAGCTACTCTCTTAAAATCAACAAAAGCAAAATCTTTAGATGTAGTTTCTTGTTGTAATTTTGTATTTAGGTCCTATGCACAAAGCAGCATTACATAAAGCACAGCAGATGCAGTCTGGATTCAGGGGCAGAGGGAGAGCACGTAACAAAAACAAATGTGGAGTGCCCTAGCAGAGGAAAACGTCTTAAAGATATATTGTAAGGAAAAAAAATTTCCAAGTGGGGAGCTGACATGGAGCCCTAATAACTACCTCAACCTGGCATTGACTTTTTTTTTTTTTGATGTTTAAGAAGATATTAAATAAGATTTACAGCTTGACAGCTGTGTCCGGTTTCTGTGATGTATCCATCCTAGCAAGCGCAGAGTGAGTGCTGCCGTGTCAGGAAGGGAAGGTGTCTCTGCCCGGAGGTCTGCAGGGAAGGTGGGGCACCTGAGCAGCAAGAGATGTGGCAGGAGTCGAGAGATGTGGCAGGAGTCGGCACTGCACAAGATGCTTGGGCTCTGAACCATCTGCTTACTTCTGCAGTAAAACTGCTGCTTACCTCAGAAGTGGGATCAAGCTCTAGATTAGGTGTTTACAAAGTAAAGTAGTCCTGGAGAAATCTGCATCTTCACTGCAGTTGGAAATACGTGATGACAGCATGTGTCCAGCTCGGTTTCTTTGATGGTTAATGACTAATCTGGGACACCGCAGGTGTCAGCACTGGTTACTTGCCTGCACGGGCATGTACAGAATTCTGCTGGGGCTTATATGGCTATTGTTGAAGCCTGAGGTCCTGTGGCTTCACCACCATTTGTTGCATGATTAGGGTTAGAAGAGTTTGGTGCTGTTGATGTGAGCTATGTGTGTAGTGAAGAGGCATTAAGCGCCTAATGCTACAACTAGGCAGAGCTGAGTCCTTTTAGTGAGGGAACCAGTGAGCCCAGGCATTTCAAGGCATCACTTTTTGAGAAAGTTGGTCTGTGTTGGCTCTGGTTAGATGTTGATTGCATTAGTTGCTGTATTTGGTTAGTTACAGAACACTGTTATTAAATAATTTTGTATTCATAAGATAAAAGCATGTTAGGTGGACTGGATTGATGTTTTTTCATCAGTTAATGATATCACCCATCTTCTTCAACCATTGGCAGAAAAAACATTTCACACTTTACAGCTCTAGTGTTTTGATAAGGGTGAGCATGAGAGGATGCGTAAGCTCTGTGAAGCATTCTCATGCATATGTTTTTGTCAGTTAAGATGATGGTCTTTGTATGCATCATCCTGACTGCATGTAAACAAGACTGCAGTAGATACTTACCTATAGATGAAGAGCCTGTGTTTTTGTATCTTTAGAACTATAACACATGAACAAACTGGATGAATTAAAGATCATTTTCAAGATCCAGAACCTTTCATCTCAGGTCACTATGATCAAATTCAGCATGACTCAGGATTACCATCTCATGGCAAATCAGTCCAGTCCAGAAGTAGGGGGAAAGGTGAGGGGATCAAACATAATTGGTACCCTTGTTGAATGAATTGCTCAGATATCAAGACCTGAATGAAATTGTAGTACCTTCTCACTTTTACCAGACAGGTCTAAAGATCAGAGTTTGGTAGGTCGGTGTAAAAGGAGCTTGAATTACCCATCGTGGGCTATATCAGTCCTCTGAGGGTTGGCAGGCAGTGAACTTCATATGCACTAAACTTAATTGCAAATAAAGGCTGTGACACAAACAAAGCTCAAGAAGTTAAAAGATTAATACTGTTAGAGCCTTTTTATGTTGTGCAACCCTGTTTCCATAATAAGAGGAGTTCATTTTTCCAATAAGTTCTGAAATCTTGAGGGCACGTAAATGGAAAGTGGTATTGGTACTTGGTATTAATAGTCTCATGTAATTCCTTTTGAAGTTTTTTGTTGGCAGCTCTTTTTCATAATCATTAAACAAGTAGAGTATTTTTCTTAAGATTTTCAAAGTCTTGCAACATGAGCAATATTTTGTTTTCTTAAAAGGGATTTTATTCAATGTCATTCATAAGCTTGCAAAGTATATAGTATTCTATGACCATCTTTGAAGACATCAATTCTGACAGTATATGGATATTGCTATACGCTGATCTCCCAAAATTTTACTTACTTTGTGTTCAAGCTTCTCTCATAAAAAAGCAAGCAACCCCCACCAAACAAGTATGTAACGTTAAATTACAGTTGTGGCCTCAGAGGACAGACAATTTCCCTAAAGTGATAAAGAAGTTTCAAGGAGAGAGTGAGGACTATGCTGAGCAGTAGAAACTCAGAGGGAAGAAGGAAGAGCTATCTGATATTTATTGGCAGCATTAGTTTCGTTGAGATAAAATGAAGGGGAAAATAAAGAATGTGAAAAAGGATACAGAAGGAAGAGGGAAGTTCTGTAAACATGATCTTCAGGAAGAGCAGTAGACATAGGAGACACATAGGGAGGCAGGGAAAAATAAATATATTTAACAGAAGGGATTGCAGAATTAGGGCAACACACACACACAAAAGTCTGCCTTTTAGCATACTGAATATTTCAGCATGACCGTTCAGTTCATCTTTGCTTATCATTTACGTAACCTGTAGAAAACAGATGCTTACTCAAGATGTCTGCCTGAAAGGGATGACTTCATCCTTAGCCTTGTTATATCAAGGTGTTTGCACTTTCTATAGTCATCAAAATTATTTCATAATATAATGGTATGTTATCAGTGCTATTTAAACGGATAGCATTCTGTAAATATTGCTAAAGTGGGCATTGAAAGTGTGTCTGATTTTATTGTCTTTGTCTCTTGTTTAGTGTTAATGTGTGTCATGCTTAAGAGATGTATTAATGAACCTTTTATTTTATCCTGCAATGACAATCCTCTAGGCCCAGTCTCTTCATTAATGAATAATGATGGAACAGAGTAGGCAGTTGGGTCATTTTATCCTTTAAGTGCAATGAACAGTCCTGAAGAGAATGCTGCATTGCAGCTATAAGCAAAATGGTTGTACAGATGACAAAATACTTTTGAATCATAGTCTGCATCTCTGGAACATTCTGGGGTTTAGGAAAATTGCCAGTTTCCCAAAACATTTTTTCTTAGGAGAGGAATTTTTTCATTGTCATTTGAGGAAGACTCATTCCAATGCTTTCTATTCTACAAACTTGGAAACCTGAGCTTCAATAAAAATATAAAGTCACTTACCATGCTGTGTTCAACAGCCATTGAAAAGGACGTGGGAAGGCTTCTGTTTCATAATATTTGTGTAGCAGTTGGCTAGTAGTAATTTGCATAAGATTTTAGACACTGACTTTACCATGAATTTGGACTGATTTTCCCCAAAACATTTTGTGTGAGGCAGGAACCATACAAGAAAAATAAGGTGACCAGTTAAGGAACTATGTAAAGAAGAGCCTACTCTCCTACCCTGGTCAACAGCCAGCTGAACATGAGGCAGCAGTGTGCCCAGGTGGCCAAGACGGCCAAGAGCATCCTGGCTTGTATCAGAAATAGTGTGGCCAGCGGCACTAGGGAAGGGATCTTCCCCTTGTATTTAGCACTGGTGAGGCCACACATTGAATGTTGTGTTCGGTTTTGGACCTCTCACTACAAGAAAGACATTGAGGGGCTGGAGTGTGTCCAGAGAAGGGCAAAGAAGCTGGGGAAGAGTCTGGGGCACAAGTTTGATGGGGAGCAGCTGAGGGAGCTGGAGGTGTTTAGCCTGGAGAAAAGGATGCTGAGGGGAGACCTTCTCGCTCTCTACAGCTACCTGGAAGGAGGTTGTCGCGAGGTGGGGGTTCCTCTCCTCCTGGGTCACAAGCAACAGGACAAGAGGAAGTGGCCTCAGGTTGCTCCAGGGGAGGTTTAGATTGGATATTAGGAAAAATATCCACCAAAAGTGTTGTCAAGCACTGGAACAGGCTGCCCAGGGCAGTGGTGGAGTGATCATCCCTGGAGGTATTTAAAAGGTGTGTAGATGTGATGCTTAGGGACATGGTTTAATGGTGGACTTGGCAGTGCTAGGTTAATGGTTGGACTTGATGATCTTAAAGGTCTTTTCCAACCTAAACGATTCTGTGATTCTATACAGAAATCAAAATAAGATCTCCAATTAAAGTTACTAATGGGACAAACTAACACCTCTAGGTTAAGGCAGGTAAATGTTTTGAACACTCCTTTTCTTGGGATGAGCATAACTGGGATAACTTCATTTTTCCATCCCTTTCAGTGTAAAGAATTTAAATTAAGTCCCTAACTAGTGGTTATCTACATCTATGCCACTGTGTTACACAATAAAACTCTTTGAGAATTCTGCTCCGTTTTCATATAAGAAGAATGTTGGGTTTAGTTGCTTTTCTTTAATCTCTTTTTGCTTCTTTTCTGCTCCTTGGTCTTTTTGTTTTTCTTTACTTGCAAGAATTTGTTTCTGATTTGACAAAGCAAATTATTGTGTTCTCTTGTTGTGATGTGTGGCTTCAACTCCAAATATCCATATTGCCGTAGCTGTGGGATGAGGAGGTACCTGTCTCTAGCAGCAGTTTTGAGAAGCTGAGGTGAAAGTGGTCTAAATCAAACTCAGTCATAGGGATTTACCTATTCTCAGCCTGTGGATTTATTCTGGAACATCTATTCCTGATTAACCATTATGGCTTAACTCTTTGTGTGGGTGTTCTTATTTTGGATTAAGAGTGCGTCTTCTCAGTTGAGCTGGATTAAGCAAAGCAATGAATTAATGGACTGGAAGTAACATGAAATGGCTAGCGCAATATAAACATAGGTAACTGCTGTGCAAGGAACATGGTTAAAGCCATAAATTGATTAAATGACTTCTAATTTGAAATCTCATTTTAAGTAAAAACTTAAGCTTCCACACATATACTGAAGATTAATTAATAGCTGTAGGGGTTGTTTTGGGGGCGTTAAGAAAAGGTGATTTTTATTTACTCACTGAAGCTGCCCAAGGATGGTTGTTAATACGAATTTGGTGCTTCTATTATGATGCAATATAATATTTTGGTTTCTGTTAATGTGTCTAACACAAGTTCATAAGTATTGGTAATGTGAGCACACTTCTGCCAGAGCTTTGCTGCAGAACTGCCTTATTACATTCCCTTGAATGTGCACTTGCCAAAAACACACAAAGTTTTCAACTTCTCAAACCATAGAACACAAAATTAAAAGATGAAAGAAGTAATTCTTAGCGTAAAGAACACATAGATATTATGACTAAAGTGTAGAGTTTTGAATACAAATCCTTTCCTACTTTTGTTACCTTGAATGGAGCTTCTTTATAGTTGAGCAATTTTCAGTGGCTTTTTGGATTGCTGGAACTCCATCTTTGATATCCCCAAAATGGTTCTTACTTTTGTCAGCAGTGAGAACTGAGTTTTGGATCTGAAGTCTTCAGGCTAGTGAGATACACTGTTCATCTGCAGAGAAAACTTAGGAGCAAACCTTGGTTAAGTCTTACATGTTCTAGAATATTTCTACTAAGAGTGGGACGAGCTTGGTGTGCATAAAAATATATTGTGTCCTTGAATGCTTCTGACTTACACTCTTACTACAGCTGGTGTCCAGGAACACCTTTGTTGAGGTACTTACTTTATAAATTTAATTTAGTGTTTGATTTGCACTGAAAAAGAATCTGGAGAACTTCAGTAGTGATTATCGCATTCAGATTAGGTTAGTTATGTTGAGGGCTAATCAAGGTGATTGACAATATATACTTCATATAAGAGAGAGTCTATTCTTTTGGGCTTTTTAGTGTGCTAAATTAGGAGGCGTCTGTGGGTGTTGTGTTCCTAATGGAGTTCTGCTGCATGTGGGTATAAGAATGAAATAATGCTGTATCCCACAGTACATTCTGGGATTGCTTTGATCACAGTTTATATTTTCTAATCGTTCAAAAATAAAACAAGAGTCAAGAAAACATTGACACTTTTCAGTATTAAAAAAGGCATCTCTTGGTATTATCCTATTTTTATTATCTTTGTGTAAGGCTGAGAACTCTTTGGAGGAATAACATTACATCTGTTCCAATAGTGCCATCATCCCAACTAAAACACTGCTACTGATGATGAGTCCCCTGCTCTACTCTGCTGCTCTTTTACACCTAGGCAGCTTTTGTGGACTGAATTAACTAATTACCAGAAGACTGGAAAATCTTGAGACTTTCTTTGCCATCTCTCTCCACTTATCTAGAAAATGGGGCAATGGGGAGCTTGCTTGACTTGCTAAATTACCAGTGCCCTGTGACTCAAAACTTTGACTATATATCTGTGTTCACTTACGAGATATTCACTGTAATAGTATTCATGTTGGCACCTTTGGATGAAATTTTACAGCTTCTTTCACTTTTATTGTTCCCCAAGTCTGTGTGGTACTTAACTCTACAGGAGAGGCAGATGATGATCTAAAGGATGGGTCCCACTTGTTTATGAAGAGGATGGAGCAAAAGGGTAATGATGAGTGCAGTGATGTTACACAGGTAACAATGAGCACAACAATGTGTGTGCTGTGTGAGAGGTTTCAAAGGTCTAATTACTCTAATACTCCTGAGCAGTGGGATGTAATCCATTGGATGTTCAAAAAGCATCTTACTATCTTGCTGTCTCCTCACAAGTTGAGCATTGTGGTTTTGAGTGACATCATTGTCACTTGCAGGAGTCATAGTGGCATTTAATGTTGCTTGCAGATGGCATAATGATCATAGCGCTTTGTTTTCTTCAGTGTTCTCACTTTTTTTTAGATACGTTGAATAGTCTCCGAATACACAGCAGCATAGCATACACTATAGCAAATGCTCTGCCTCTTGCAAAGGCATAGCTTGAAATGAGTACAGTTGCTGTGTAGCTGACGTTACTCACAGGAAAAGCAGATGACTCCGATAAAGATAGCAATGAAATTGAGAAGAGTTGCCAAGTAGCAGCACTTGGAGGTAACACCTCAGAAAAATGCAGCTCATTGCTATCTGGTTTGTTGTTGTTTTTTCTTAACTGAGGCTGGGAAGGAATCATGCTATGGAAGCAGACTTGGCAAAGTGGTTTTTGGTATTTTCATTTTGACTCCCTTTATAGACATCACAAAAATGTGTCTCTTTCTTCAGAATATAAGATTTCTTCTTCTGTTAGTTATTTTAATGTAAAAGATTAAAACATCTATATGAGGAATTAGCTCCCTTAACCTACAAATTCCTGGACTTGTCTAGAACAAACCCTCTTTTCGTGCTGTTGTTATGAGAGCATATGTTGTTATGCTATGTTACTTTTAACCTTTCCAATAGGCTTCATCAAATAAATATGAACTGTAGACCCTTGGAACTGCTTATACTAAAGAAACTATGGTGATTGCAGTGACAAATAATCATAGTAAAGATCCTTCATATAATAAGAGAGATGCATGGGACTTTCAGGATACTGCATAAGAGCGTCATGCTGGCTTAGAAGTCTGTCTAATGTGCCTTCAGCTGCATAATGTCTTCCTCTCTCAGGCCATGCTTTCCCGGTTGCACATGATTTCTTCCTTGGGCATTGGCTTTCTCGGATTACCGTGACTATCACCCTGAGTGGACATGTTCTGTGGAACTGAACAGAAAATCTGAAGTCTTTAGTGATTCTAGGCCACATCAGCCTGAAAGTACATTACAGTGTGGAGAAGCTAGCTGAGGCTCCCCTTGCTATGTATTGTGCTGTATTGAATTTCAGTCAGATGGCCTCAGTTTCTGGGGCGTTTCATGGGCATGTATGTCCTTTGAATGTAATGTTTTACTTCCAAAGCTTCAAGTGACGTGAAGTCATACTGTGCTAAGAAATGGGAAAAATCGAAGTTGAAGGCTTTTTATCACCTATGAAAAGCAGAGAGTCTAGCAGCTATTTTTGTAATTGTGGATTTCTTTGTTGTGGTGTTGCTCAGCAGCAGGAGTCCCCAGGCCCACTGCCACTGCTCACACTCGCTTGCTATTGACAGTAAGTATAGGCCTGTGTGCAGGTGGATGTGTGGCTCCATCCTTTTTTCTCTCACTTCTGCTAGGAGGGGATCCCACGCATAGATCTATGTTATTTCCTGCTCTACTGCTTGCCCATGGCTAACTCTGGTCCTGCTGGTGGGTCGGTGGTGGTTTACCTGTTCGGCTGCACTTACTCCAGGGCTTAGAGGAGCGCCTGCACACACGCAGCTTCCAGCTGGCAGATGCTTTCATGCAGGCACTCACTTGAGCCATATAATCAGAGCCTCCCTATGGACTGTGACTGATGGTAGTGTTTCCATTGGGAGACTTGCATTTCCCCAGGCTGTGCTGTCTCCACACAGACAGGCAGAAGCTGCCTCCGTAGCAACCAAGGTGGTTTGCTTGTCAGCAGTGCTACTCAAACTGTGGTTTGGGAACAGAGAATCACAGACTGATTTCAGGGTCTTTTTTTCCTCCCCATCCCCTGTGGTTGCCATTAGCAATGGTGGTGAATGTTTTTTTAGGGTCCAGTGAGAGTGATGGTAAGTGGTTATGAAGGTGTGTTAAATAAGGAAGGCTTTCTGCTTTAACTTTATTATGTGCTCATTTATTCCTTGTTCTTTTTCTTGGCTAAGACCTTGCATCTCCTCCATTAAACGGATTTGGTTGCTTTTCTCTGCCTTTACCCAATTCATACGTTAGTGCTTTTCAAGCCTGATCCTACAGAATAGCCAGCGAGTGTGTCTTCAGCTGTAGTTAGGGATGCTTGATTTGATTTAAATATTAAGGGCAAGAAAAAGCTTTCTTGTTATCTGGAACAATCATATTATAACTTAGCATTGTAACAGCATGTTTTTGATACTATTTCCCTCATACTCTCCATCAACTTCATTGAAATGATCCCATCTTATACATCTGTGTTTCAATAGGAAATTGGAGCTTTGTGGATAATACATAAGCCTGTGCAGAGGGCATTTGTACAGTCCGCTCTAAATCATAATGTTACTTTCTGTGGGAGTGAAATTTACATAGCTTCATTTACATAACCAAAAAAAGATGTTTGAAGAAACTCTCAAGGCTTTGACCACCTGGAAAAGGGGGATGGTGGAAAGAAACCATTACATTTCCCTGTTCCTTCTCCATCTCTTCCATAAAGGACCAGTACCAGTAAACTGCTGAGGATATGTGATGCTGAACAAACCCGAAGCACCCAGCATCTGTGGGGTATCCAGCTGGCTTGGGCTTGGTTGGCTTAGCTTCAGTAAAGACCTTCCTTAACTTTTAGGTTAACTGTCTCTTAGTGCTAGGTGGAGATCTGCACTGTTGTTTATATATAATGTAACAAGGAATTTTTAATGGCTTACTTATTATCTGGTTGTTAATCAGTGGGAGCTGGATGGTGGATATACATACTAGATTATTTGTATTTATTAGTATTGCTGCCCTGAATCTGTAATGGCTTTATTGGGCTTCATAATACATCAAGACAGAACAAAAGAAAAGCATCTCCAGGAGCGTGTGGTACACAGGATAAGACATATGTAAATGGTGTAATGATTATTGAGTGGAGTAAGAGCTGAAGAAATGATTTCTGGTGGGATGATTATCTTCCCTTTCAACAACCATGCTCCCACTGACAGCAGTACATTTGTAAAAAAGCTATCCTAATTCCTCTTTCTTCATACTGGACCTTCAGTTCTCATGGAATGCTTTGTTACCAGCCTTTGCAGAAAGTTTTTTGTTGTCTGTTTAGGCAAGAAAAATATTAGTCATCTGTTACGATGCATATCTTGCCTTTAACATTTGATGTATCATCCATTGCCGTGATATTGACTCCTGGTTATGCACTGCTCATCAGTCCAGTCATTAGATTATTATGAAATTGTAGCGTGTCTTCAGATGAGTGGCTTTTTTTTTTGGGCTACATTATAGTTGCTATCGGGAACCGTTTCTGGTTCTGCTGTTATTAGTCATCTTATGTAAATTATTTGTTCCTGCTTAATAGCTTCTTTTCAGAGCTTACTTTAAAAAGAAATTAGAAGAAGATAGAAGAAATGAACCCAAATTTGCTAGATGGGGAAATAAATGAAACATGTCATGGAGCATTCACTACTTCTTGGTGGTAATAAATCCTGCATGGTATCTTGCAGCTTACTATAAATCATGAATCCCAGGAGATGTGATTTTACTCCTCTGAACAGCCACCAAACTGTCTGGGGCAGGAACTTCAGCCTTTCGCTGCCTCATAAAACTGAGATAAAGTTGCTGATGCATTTCTATAGCTACAAAGAGACGGAGAGATAGAAACCCATTGTAGGAATACAAGTTGTTCTGTATCTGTTCCTGACATTTACATTAGATGCATCAGTCTCTAAGAATGAATGTTAAGCTCTTCAGTTACTTTATTTTAAAAAAGTCATGGATTTACGTGTGTATTTGTGTACTTTGTGTGACTTAAGAGTGATTGTTTTGATTGCAACCTATGACAGGGAAGGTTTATGTAAGGGTTTTTGTAGTCAGCTTGCTGCTTTTCAGATGCTGAAGGATGGTCCCTGTACTGCGAGGTGGCAGCTGAAACTGGTGGAACTCAAGAGAGCAGAACATGGTGACCTGGCAAGTTGTTGCTGTTAGATGTGAAGATGGAGGATGATTAATGAGGAAATGGAAGGGAAGTTAATTCATTTCCTGGTTCTGCGACTTCTGTGCCCCTCTTTTCTGGATGTTGGCTATTTAGATCTAGCTGTTAAAGCATTTGGCTCAAGGAGGTTCTAAATCCTGCAAGGATCTGTTGGCAGAACTGCCAAATGGGCTTATAGAAGTAGTAACACCAGCAGCGTAAAGGTTACAGGACATGTGCTACATGATTTGTAATTCCAAACGCTTTTCATTTTTGGACAAATTTCTTAAAATTTATGGAAACAAATGTAAGCAAGTGATATTAATGAAAGCAGGTAATGAAATTCATGACACTTTACAGATGGCTTCTTTGTTCTGAGATTAGAAGGAAATGCTTATTCGTTGAGGTTTGTTCACTAGTGAAATTCAAATTCAGCTTGCTGAAACTAGTAAATGCTCTCATTAAATACTGTCCTACTGATGGACTGGATTCTTTCAACTGATTTTATTTTAATATAACCTAAACAGAATTTCAGCGTACTGCATTCAGAAATTTTTCAAGCAACGTACGTGATAAAACTGGAAGGTCGCAAAGGCATCCATTCTAGGTATAAATATTTTCACTTTGTGTTTCACGTCTTTGGTGTGTGTTTTAGTTCAAAAAAATAATCTTGTGTCAGTAAAAGAGGTAGTTTAATGCAACATAGATTTTGGGGTCATTCCTGGTACCAAAGCAGGTGTTTGTTTTACTTAGATACCCTTTAAACAAGTGTTCTGGAGACTTCATGAGCTAATGAAGACTGATGTTGGATTACATCACAGTGTGCTTGATGACATCATTATACATAAGGGACAAAATAGACCTTCCTTAGCATTTGATCAAAACCATAACAGTAATCACAATTTACTATGCATGTCTCCTTGCCTTCTCCACTTTCTTAGGTAGGAACAGTTCCTAAGGCAAATCTCAGAAACTAAATCTGTTAGTTACTAGCTATTGATGTGAATTGAAAATGTGACTTTTTCAGCTCTTTCAGTCACTAGATAGATAATACTTCGTAGATTGAAGTGGAAGAAAAAAGACCTGCTGTCCCTTCTAGATTTTTCAAGAGAGAAAAGCAAAATCATGCACAGAAATTTGCTTCCAAAACCAGAGACTAAAATCCCACTAAAAATATTGAATGAGATTGTGGGTTTGAATTTTCTGTGTTACAATAACAGTAACTGCTAATATTTCTAATTCATGTTATGAAGTTCTGAGAATGTATGTGAGAGCTATAGAAGCTGGTGGGCCTGGGCAACTTGCACTAAAGTGCTATGTAGCAGTAGTAATGGCAGGGATTGTTTCATGTGAAATAAATGGAATTGGTGAAACAAGGCAAAGAAATGAAATAATTGTGGAGGTGATACTTTGTGGTGTTTTACTATTTGTTTCTGTTTCTAGGTAATGTGATGCTAGGAATGCTTATCATTTGAGAAGACAGTTTGAGACTAGGGTGATAGGAGCTCATGAGATAAAATATAAGTCTGTGTTCTCATAGGAAGAATTCATGCATGCCATATCTAATTGTCTTTAGAGTTCACTAACCAAAATAGTCAATTTACTTCTAAGCGTTAATTTCAATAGCAGTTCAGCATCACTGCAAAGCCTTTACTTTCCTTGCCAAACAATTTTTTGCATTAAAAATTACATATGCTGTGATTTTTAAATTACATTGTTTACAGTTTTTGCTATTTGAAATTTTTATCTACTTTTCTGGATGCATCAGAAAATATACAGAAGAAAGTTAGTAAGTAATGAATGGTTTATTTGCACAATTAGTGCAAATGTAAATTCTCCGTTCTTCATCTCATAATTTAAGCAGATGTGAAACAGTCTCTTAAGAGTTTTATGATTGTTTTTTTTTTTTTTAATTGTTGCTTTAGTAGTGATGTGCTGTTGCTATTTTTGCAGCGTCAAAATCATTCTCTGTTTGTCATCCTACATTTGGTTGCAGTGGAGATGATTGTCAGAGAAATACAAAATTCCAGGAAGCATTAATTGAAATGGTGGGTTTATATTCAGCATGCAGTAACTGACAGCTGTAGATAAGGAACAGAAAAAATTCATTCTCCAGTTTTTTAATCTTCTTCTCCCTCCAAAAAAACAACAATGAAATTGGAATGAAATCAGATGAAATCAGAAATGCATTTAATATACTGCACAACATTGTATAAAATGTCTTCTATGCAATTACTTTCTTTTTCTCACAAATTTCCAACAAATTTTGGGGAAAATTTTTGGAAACTGAAACCTTAAGAAATTATTCAAGTGCTGGAAGCATCAGTAATAAATTTTCACAATATCTCTTAAACCTGTGTATACTATTTGTATGTAAATTTAACCCAAATCTGCATAATCAGTCTGAAACACTTGGGTCAAACAAAGAAGTATTGCACAGCTTCAACATAGAAAAGCACTCAAATATAATAAAATATTCATGCTTGTGAGGACAAATGAACATAAAACCAGCCAGTCTATGGCTTATTTTCATACAGAATATAAGACAGATGACTGCTTCTTTTGCCAGTAACATATGAAGTCTGAAGTCCTATTGAACTGGTATTTCCAGTCATTTTTTTTTTAGTCCCCACTGGTTCTTTTTTGCTCCATTAGTTGTTTTATATCTTCATATAGAAATGATATTTCAAATTACTTTCATTTGCAATGCTCTTTCATTATTGTCACAGGACTCCATACTTAAGGGACAAGTGAGAAATAAAAAAAAAAATGTTCAGGACCAGTAATGAAGTCAGTATGTGTAATATGAAAAAAACATTAAAACAATCTAGCAGCAGGAAAGCCATCTCCTGGTTAAAAGTACTGGTGAGGACAGATGTCCACTTCCAGATCTCACTGTGCTAATTGACGTTTTTACCATCTGTACTGCCTGTCGGTGCGTAGCAGCTGGGAACCAGCATCCTGCAGATCTGCCGGTGCAACGGAAAGTGTGAGCGACCTCTAATCCTCTTCAAGCAACTAAGTTAGGCTTGCTCAAAACACCTTTAGGACTATTTAAAATAATGTTTCTGAATAAAGGAGATTCTTTGAAAAAGATAAGGAGTGCCCCCTTATACCTTCTGCTGGCAATAGCGTGGAGAATTTATGGAAGCTTTTGCAAAATGAACATCTTACATTGCCTCAGATTCTGAATCGCATTTTGCTTAGCTGTATCTCTTTGTATAACTTTGGCTTCTTGATGTATTTTATTGTCCCTTTCTGACCTTATCTCTGCAGTAATGTTTAGGACTGTTATGATGTGATTTCATCAACTGGTGTGTAGATTTCTTCATTCTCTCCTTTCCTTTCTCTCTTTCTCTAAATACAGGAGTCTGTTAGTCTCTGGCATTTAGTGTTAGAAAAAAAAACAACCCCAAAATGTTGTTGAATGGGTTTTTTTGAGTGATGGCCAGATCTCAGGAGAAGGGAAACCTTTTGGTTTGAACTGAACATCAAATTTCATTTTCCAGTATTTCTAAATGATTTACAAGAAAATATATTTCATAATTAAAGGTGAATATGGTCTTTTTTTTTTTTTTTAGGTGAGACTGACATGGTCAGTCATTTCACCAAGACGTAGAGTTACAGAAAAGAATAAAATCACACATATGATTTACCCTTGTCTATTTATGAATCTTAAGGAAGATACTACTTATTGCAAAAAATGAGAGAGTACACTTAAATAGAATTTAAGTCTAAATTCCAACGTAGGTTACTTAGACTATAATCTGGAAGATAATGGTGACCAGAGATGCTTTAAACTCAATCTAGTCCTCAACCTTATGGCGTCTAAATTTCTATGGTGTCTAAATGAACAATTTTTGTCTTAGAGAAAAAGCAGCTCTTTGAGTTCCAGTATTTTTCTTTTGCTTTGGAGGCTTCTCAGTATGCACGTGCATTTATATGTGCATTATGATCAGTAACATAGGATAGGATATGTATACTTTTTTATGGCCTCCTGACAGAAAAGTATATAGCGTAATTTCAAAGTCGTGAATTCTTCATGTCTAGGTAAATATAATTAGGATTGCTGAGAAATACTACAGCTATTTCTTGTGCTGTTTCAGCCATCCCTTCCGTGCTGTTGAGTACCCAGTCATCTACTTACTTGCTGGAGCTAACCCGCCACTGTGCACATATGTTCTGTATTGCAAAGTAGACATTTTTCAGACATCTCTTCCTTCCACTTTCCAATATGCTTTTGAGTTTTCTCTGTTTCAAGGTTTTGTATTGCTGCTCGTAGATGCATTTTATGAACATTTCTGCCAAAAATCCCTAGCACTATCGATGCTGTCCGTGTACTTTCCCCTTTATGTATGAAGCCACTGCTGTATTTGGAATAGATTGTTTTTTGGGGTCCTAGTGCAAATTGTGCAGTCCATTTTTAGTGAAAATCCTTCCTTGTATCAAAGGGCTTTGCCACCCTCTGAAAGCTAATCAAACTGCCCTTGTTTGGTCTCTGCTAAAGGCTTGTCCCTATGTCAGATCCCATCAGTGGCGAGTGACTCCCCTGATCTCTCACGTGTATTGTCCTACCTGCTGTCATCTGCATTGATTCTCCAAAGGGCAACTACCCAAATGGCTCATAGCCTGCAATTTGTATTTCATAGGGGAAAGCATTTACCCCACGTTGCAAGCTGACTGGGAGCTCATGGAGGAGCGGGAAGGTTTGACATGTTACTGTTTGAATTCCAGAGAATAACGTAGATGCACTTCACAATAGCTGGAACCTGTCTGTTACAGTGTCACTAAACACTAGGTACTGAAAATTAAATGAAGTGAGGTAATAATAACTACAGCATGCCTTTATCTGGGAGAAAAGGATAGGATTTCTTAGAAGCTGACAGTGAAATGAAAGTTTGATGAATTAACCAAGAGCCAGAAGCTACCCAACAGCTGTAATTATATACCTTAAGTGAAAGGTGAGTCACCGTCGTTGCCTGTACTGTGGCAGGATTGATAGGTTCAGAAAAGCATCGCTTTCGTCTTGAGGAAATTATGCTTGAGCCTGGTGCTTTCATCCAAGAGGTGACTTACTGGGACATGCACGCTGCTGGGAACAGTTGCACCAGTCGTGAATAAACGGGACATAAAGCTGAGTAGCATTAGCACATTAGGATCCTGATTCGTTTTGCTTGACCTCTTGAAGGTGGTATTAATAGGGCTTTCTGTTCCTGAAGTACCCCATAGGTGTTGATGTGCTTCAGGAGAGGCAAGGACTTACCCTAAACTGCCTGAGAAGAATCCTTACAGCATGGGATTGATCCTTTCCTCTTGCTCTCTTACAGGCACCTTTGTATATCTCCGAGGTCAACTCCCAATTTAAGTATTTTCGTTAGGGTGAATAAACATGAATGACTTTACTGATCACATTGAAAACCTACAGTTTTGTAAATGTTCCAACTGATGCAAAATATTATTCGACACTTACAGCAGTTCTTTATGCTACTGAGAGCGCAGTATATGGGCACAGTTATTCTACACTAACACTTGCAAGTCTTTTTTTTTTTTTTTTCCTTTTTTTCCCCCTGAAAAAGGTGCTAGACATGCATACATTAATATAATTTAAAAACAGGAAAAAAAAAACCACCTAAGCGGGTTGTTCAGCGCAACCACACATTCTTACACTGTATCGTAAATGGAAATGTTCTTAAGTTGATGTATCACGCAAAATACCTGCATTTTTATATTGATTTAAGGAACCATATCGTTTCCTTTTTACTTTCTTTGCATATATAACCTGTCACTTTGGCTGTCTTTTTTCATTCAACAAAAAACTGATGCAGTTTGTTCCAGCAATTGTGTGGCAATACATATGCATCAAGAGAGGCTGAAGTAGAACAAGACATGCTTTATTGATTTATACTTTGAGGTCATCGACCTGATACTACCAAAAGCTGCCAACAGCTATTCCAACTTCATCCCAAATACAATTTATTTTGTGCTTTACGATCTATTTTCAGAAATCATTGCTTACATGTATGTATATATAATAGTCTTAGTAAAGTAAATGTACTAATTCAAGGACTTTTTTGTGATTGAAACTGGCAGGAATTAGTACTAAATAGAGTCCATAAGGATTCTGGTCAGAACATAAGGACAAATCATCTTGCAAAAACAAAATTTAAGTGGAATATCTACCTGTTTGTTATTATGTCATGGGTGGTATAGCTTCTTGTTGTTCTTGGAGAAATCATTTATAGGAATGCAGATACAAGTGGGCATTTTCTATTTCACTGCAATTTTAATTTATTTTATTTTATTTTATTTACAGGATTAGCTGGCACTGCTGCAGACCTAGAAAAAAGAAAGCTTATTTTTGGAAAAAATTTTATACCTCCAAAGAAGCCAAAAACATTCTTACAGCTAGTCTGGGAAGCATTGCAGGATGTGACTCTTATAATCTTGGAAATTGCAGCCATCATATCTTTGGGGCTTTCGTTTTATCAGCCACCTGGAGAAGGGAATGAAGGTAAAAACTTTTTATAGAAGTCATTTGTATAAGCTTAAGTAAAACCGGTCCTATATCTCAAATTAATTCCATCCCCACCCTCCAGAAGGTCGCTAACAGGAAATTTCCATGTGGTTTGATCCTGTTATCATTGCATCTGGTACTGACATATTTTTTTGTATGCTTGACATTTCTTTATGCAAATAGCTCAACCTTGTGACATGTGCTAAATGAGTTAAAGAAAAATCATAATATTCTTATAAAGCTGAAGTATTGTGTTTCTGTTTTCACCTTTGAGCTTGTGTTTGGTGTTTGTTTATTCATCTTAGATGGTTGTTTACCACATTATAAATATGTAATTGCTTATATAACTGATGTATCCTATCTACATGAACATAGACAAGTCTTCAGCTACTTCATGCCAGCTGAAAGCTTGCACTTAGTGAAATTCACTCATTTTAGTATTTTTAGTGATATAGCTAAGGCTAGTGACCCTGGCTCAAAAGGGAGTATTAGAGGCTAAGTCATGTTACTTACAAACTAAATTGTATACTGCAGAATCCTTCTGTGATATCTGTAGGAAGTTTTAACACCCTGCTCGGTCTCCCACCCCCCTCCTTTTTTCACCCTTTGGAAAGTACTCTTGAATTCACATGCTTAAAATATTCATTCCTCTACATAAATGCAAGATTTCCATTTCTGGCAACTGATCCAGATTCCCACCCCACCCCACCACCACCGCTCTCTTACAGACTTATAAAGCTGGATAAAACATGCTGTGTGAAATGACGTGAATAGCTTGGCAAATGTATGAAGAATGTCTTCCTCTAAATATAGCCTTGAAATGCTTTTTACATTCGCTTCAGTTTCCTTTGGCCAGTTTCCTTGAAGACCCTTCCTTCTTCCTTTTCCATTCACAAGCAGAATAAGCCTGTAGCTATGCGTAGCTCTTGTACCTTATTTACGATTCTTTAATCCTTTGTATATAATCAGGAGTCATTTGTTATTTTCTCGCTGAATTTTAAATACGTGACTATTGATTCAGCAGGTGTCTGATTTAAGCATGAAAAGATAAAGGAGTCATTTGTTTTTTAACTGAAGAAAACATTATTTATTGTTATTACTTCATATGACAGAACATAGTAGAATACCCCGGGGACATTGTAAACCATGAATGATGCTTTTCAAAATGAGAATTTAGTTCTGCAAACTTTTTTCTTAGGCATAATTGTGCAGACTACCCTCTTATTTTTTAGTTTACTTGGTGGGAAAGGAATTTTGAAAATAGGATTGTTACAGGTTTTAGAAAGAGGGGAGATGTGTCATCAGACAATGGGTTTTTTTTTAAATTACTATTCTTATTATTTTGATAATGTATTTAAAATGTTTTTTTTCCCATGGGAAGGTATGACACATCTGATATTCTGAGATAGTCTGAAAAGCTCAGCAGCACAGCCTAGGAAAAGGTATTTGTGTTTTCCCACAGCACAATATTTTATTCAATGGTCACTGTTTTCCCTTTATTTTTAGAATTGTTTTCCTGGAAGGTTTTGCCATGCTTTACACAGGGAGAATAAATCCAAGTTAGAGACTATCTTTTAATCCAACTTCTTGAATATGTTGTAAGGGTTCTTTATGGGCTTTTTTGAAGTCTTTCTCTGAGCAGTTGTGTAAATGTGGGAGACTCTCTTTCATTTTAAAATTAGTATGTTATAAAGTGCTACCAAGGATACCTATAGTTTATTGGTAGATGTCCTTTTTAAAGAGTCCTAAACATTGAAGAACTGACACATTAAGCTTGATTTTGCTATTGGTGAAGTGGGGTGTGGTCATACTTGAAATTGATTTGATGGCTTTGCATAACCTTCGGTAACCAATTATAAAATAAAATTACATGTAGACTAGTGTTGAGTAAAATTCAAATGAACTTTAAGCCAATTTCTTGAATTGAGCATGAACGTGGATTCAGACCAAACATGGGCCTATCTGAGGAGATTGTAGTTCTTTGAAAGGGCAGCAACCTGTATGCTTCCTGTCTTGTGAAATGTCTGCTTACCTGTCTAAATCTCATATTCATTATGCATTGCTTTAGATCAGACCATCTGTGCATTGCTGTTGTACCAGAGGATATGGGGGAAAAAAAAATCATATAATATGTAATGTCCTTGCAGCAGTCTCTTGAGGTGAGAGGGTAATATTGCCTATGGGATGTAATAGGGAATCCCTACCTGGTGGCTGAGATAAGTCACAAATGCTACTTTGGGAAGCATGAAAACTTGTATTTTCCTTTTCAGACTCTTCCCAGAATGAAAATTATTCATTGAAATGTACATTTATTTGGAAGTTTTAAGTTTTTTCGTGAAAAGAATGTATTTCCTTCTGTAAATACAACCCAATGTTAGGAAGAGGAGCTGGCATTTCTTGCTAACTGTCTGCTCTTGCCCGACTGCTCCACAGCCTAGTTTAAAAGTCTCTCAGACAGTTTCCGGATGAGCTTAGTAGTTGTGCTGGATGATGCCTTTGTGGGGAGCAGGTGAGAGGCAGTGCCAGTCCCTGGTGCTCAGATCTCCCCTCGATCTCTTCATGGAAGCAGCGTGGAGGGGCCGCGGTGCCTGCTCACAGCCACTGAAGCTTGGTCCGTGGGCTGACTAGCTAATGGTCGACTTTGTTGGAAAGAATTTATCTTTCTAGATCATGCATTCTTAACTTTTTTTCCCCTGTCCCTAAAAGTTGTTGGTATTTGATTTTGCAGGTTGGTGACAATGTGAGATACAAAGCTTGTGACAGTCAAGTTTGTCTACAGCTCAACAAAAAGTCTCCTTTGTGTAACAGGACACTACTTTTTCGTGCATGGTTGTTTTATAGTATATAAGACAGCCTCCTCTTTGGAATTCTAATTTTTTTCCTTTGTGTTTCAAAATGAAATGCATTTTCATTTTGACAATGAGTCAACAAGACTGTTCTCCTTCCCACACTGATATGTCCAATCATCACTACTAATTATCTGAACTCATCAATTTACTATCATCCACATGGACCTTTCAGAGTCTAAAAACAATTGTAAACATAAATTCAACACTTTTACAATGTAAAAGACTTAAAGGGAAAAAAAAAAAAAAAGGCGAAACTTTTATGAGCAGACAAGTGTGAGACAGTCCTGGTAAGTGGGATGGCAAGGGGTGATGATCCAGAACAGCCAGTTTCCATGCAGGTTCACGATATACGTAGTGACACTGTATTTTTGTTATCACAGTGAAGTTTGTACTGTGAATTGGCCTCACGTTGCACAGGGTAATTGTGTTGATTCTTTGGTCACACCTAAAAGTGCCTGTGATCGTCTTACGCTTTTTCGATATCTTTGAGATCTGTAACTAGGATTGTGAACAGAGCATGAGCCTTTCTGTAGGAAACAAGACTATGTGAAAGTGGATGTGTCCACAGAAATAACTTTGGCAGAAGCATTAGCATTAGCCAAATGCTTTTTTTCCCTTTGCTCAGAAAGACCTTGGTCTAGCTTCAGGAGTAACTTGAATGAGAAGTCTGGCCAGGGAGTTGTAGCTGAAGCCATGAAAAATGATATATATTGGGAAATATAGAAAAGAGTTTGGACAGGCTGGAGTCTACCATGAGAGCTGGATATCTTTTATTTTCTATTACTGTCAAATACACAAAGAGACTTGAATAAGAGATGACAGTGGTGTAGTGCAAGTTCATCAGCAGCCACCAAAGGGGGGTGGAAGAGCATCTGAAAAAGCCAGTGGAAAGCAAGGCTGTTGATTTGATTTAGCCTCTTCAGTCTTTATTGGGAGTGGAGCCTTGTGGACATTACCCTGTCGTAAGGAGTGGTTGTGCTGCGCTGACACGTATTGCACAGTAAATGCAGACATTGGATGTGGCAGGGCTGTGCCAGCCCCCCGGTGATGCCTCTTCCCTGAGCCGTTTACCTTGCAGTGATGGGGAGGGGGTGTGAGAGTGGAGGGAAAAACTGAATTTCTCTCATGCTGGACATTTTGATAGTCAGCATTTTAAAATAAACAACTAACTTTGCATGAAAGCTCAAATAAGAAAGGTATAATGGAAGTAAAATTTTACTGAATGTTTAAAACTGGCCAATTATTTTCTTTTAGCATTTTTGATTGACACAATACTGTCTTGCAATATTTCTTTTGTTTATTGCTTAGGACTAACTTGAAAAATTGTTACCATCTAAAAGTGACAGCCTTTGTTTGTAGGAATAAGGGTTAATAACATGAAAATAAGAGACTTTAAGACACAGTGTCAGGGAAACACCACCTTGCCTCTTTTTTTAATTGAGCGTACATATACACTGCCTTTATATCTAATATATTTATATCTACCTTTCACATATCCTAAACTTTTATCTACCAATGACCTTATTAGTTAATATAGTAAGTTGAAATCATCTTTATTTTTTAGAATTGATATAACTCTTTTTGGAAACTTGAAACCTACTTTAATTTTTGAAACTGTAACAGAATCAGCATTTAACTGGTTTCTGCACTTAAATGCAAAATATTTTTCTGCTGAGGCTTTTGAAGGAGGAATGCATGATAAAATCCATACATCCAAAAAATACTAGAGTGCATGAATTGCTTCAGGAACCTTGTCTAAGGGTATAGTCTAATGTAAGTATTATAGTGCATTTTGCTGTAATAGGCAGTTATAAGCTCAAAAGTTCATTTTCTATGTGTATTTCTAAATTGGCTATTATTTCCCATTTTAAGCTATGAATGTTGATACATTGCCAAATTTAAGTCCTTTGACTGTAGCATAATTGCATTTCCAAACATCTGTAACGGAGTTTGGTACTATCTTGGGAAAAGTAAGTAGATTATTATCTACTGAGTTGCCTTCAGTTTACACTATTGGAAACAGTTGACATTTCTGTGCTTTTGAAGCATCAGTAGCGACATTTCTCAACCAATCTTAACTGGAAGAAGTAGTAATCTATTGTTGATAGTACATGATGTTTTTGTTCTACTGCAATTCTTCATTTAAGATATGGGTGAATCTTGGAAAACATGATTTCATTTTCTGCTGCCATCACAAAATCTGACCTGCAGGAATTACCGGATAAGAGTGTAGTTTTCTTTTATCGCTTCTCCAGAAGCCACTGCAGTTCCTGTATTTTCACATTTCTTAGCAAGAGTGAAAGTTTCAAGAATTTTGTTCTCAGAAGCTATGCTAAAGTTGTTTTTATGATCTGCTTTGCATTCTCTTTTACCATCTGACAGGCCATTAGGAGCAATTGAGAACTTCTGCATAAATTATTGTCAACCCTATGGCAATTACTGCTCTCATTACTGATCCACACAGAATCATTTTACCACTCTTTCAAAAAAGTGAAAAACTGCTGCTGCATTTTAGTGAATGTGTTTTGAGAGAAAATTCCCGGTGCAGATGTAGTCTCTACTACAGCGATGATCACATAGGGGTGCAACTTAGGCAAGTTAAAAATACTTTGCTCCTCAGAACAAAATCCTTCTGTGTCCTGGGTTAGTAGAATACAGACTCTGTTCACTGAGCAAACAGAATAGTGATCCTATCATGTAAAGAGGACTTAATGAATATGTTGGATCCTGGCTTCATTTTTTTTTGGTGGTGTTAAGTAGATTGGAGTTCGTCCAGGACTAAATTTGAAATATTTGTGTATCAGTGTATGGTGAAATCATTTTTGTATACACTTTGTAAAGAAATAGCTAGTGTCCTGTTTTTAAAGACAGTACATGAATAGAAAGAGCTGCTTCATGAGATCAGGTACCTGGACTGTGGTCTCAAACCATTCCATTGCTTGAGGAAATGGAACATCCTTTGTGAAAGACAGCTTAGACTCCAAAACCCACCAAGGGAGTGAGAAATGGCAGTGCTTCTCTCAGTCGCTCCCAGATCTCTGTCTCATTTTGGCTGTGGGTCTGCAGGAATCTCCCACCTGTTTGGTTTTTTTTTCTTTCTTTTTTTTTTTTTTTTTTTTGATGTGGCACTTCATATTATTTAATGATGCACTCTTTCCCCTTAAATCTCTGCTGAAACAGTCAGTTCCTGCAGAAATGACAATTGCAATTGCAATTCTTCTGTCCCTTCCTGGAGCCATCTTCATAGTCTGCCCTGCCTTTCAGAGCCAAGCAGCAGCATTGTGCAGGTTTGGTGCATTCCTCATCTATACCCTTGTTGAACTGTTTCAAGATTTTCAGAGTCTCCTGCTAACACCTTCAATTTTGAGCCGCCTTGAACCCTCTCCCTTGTTACTATCTTCAGGCCTTATATCACATGTGGCTCTTATTACCTGACAATCATTTACTGTTTACATGACTGTAACAAACCTTTTAACTTTTCTTCCTTGAATTCTGTTTCTTTATGTGGATTACAAAGGGGGGGAAAAATAGCCTGAGGTAAAGCATTTTAACATCCCAGTGTTCAATGTGAAGCTGCAGGCATGACGTCTGTTTTCAAGCGTACAGTTCTTTGCAGCTTAGGGGGGAAAAAAGGGAAGTCTTTTTGGTTGAGGTAGGTTCTGTTAAAATTCCCAAGGCAAAACTCTCTATTGAAAACAAAGTTAAATGATTGGTTACATTGCTTAATACTGCTCAGCAGAGGTTTGGCTGGGTTAGCCTTTCCATTACTCATGCAACAAGTTAATGAACAGGAAAAAATGAAGAAAGAAAAGCAGGATCCCCTGAAATTTGGTCCTCTCAGGTCACTTACATGGAGCTGCTGGTGGCATTGATATGCTGCTGCTACTCGGGGCTGGATGCCTGCTGACCTCTCATGACTTAGTACCCTTACAAGAGTGTATTTCCTGGGGTTCACCACTCAGTTGTTTCCTTATCATTCCTATAATGTGCCACATTGCTTGGACAATGGGGATTTCAGTTGGAGGTTTAAATCAGAAAGGGTATTCATGTAGTTGGAGAGAAGACAGCTGATCCACAGCTCCTGTGAGGATGGTGGCTTGTCTTGTTTCTGTGCTAAGCCTCCCTGTGAGGTAGTACTCGTACTCATGGTACAACTGTTCTGTTCTCTGCATATCTAGCAGATCTTACGCTCCTTGTATGTGAACCTGAACAAGTAAGTATACACATATGGATTGAATGGGCAGCAGGTCACAGTCAGATCTGGAAATGCAAGAGCCAACATGCTCATCAATGCTGGATTTGCCAGATAGCTGTAAAGGTCTTCACTACAGAAGCAAAGGCAGCCATGTGGTGTTTAGATAAAAAACTCTGTAAAAATCAGTCTGAGGGGGAAAAAAAAAACCCAAACAAACACCTTACCCCCCACCTTGTCCAGATCTATTGCTTTGGATCTGAAGTGCTGTGCTGTTCTCATCTTCTCTCAAGTTACTGCCTGTGAAGATAGGGCTCAAAATATGTCTCTTGACATTTCATCACATTGAGCAAGTCTGCAGAAATAAGTCACAGTGGGTAAGATTTGACCAGCCATTAGTGTAGGTATCTGTGGAGGGAGGTGAATATAAAAGAACATAAAGCAGAAGGCAACAAACTTCTCTTTCTTAGGAGTGGAAGTGCTGAATTTAATACCAGCTAGCATGAATTTCTGTCCAGCTTGTAGACTGTACTGGTGTACATTTTTTTAAAAAAAATTTCCATCGGTTTGGGTCAGTTCAGTCCTCCTCCTTGCAAGTTCCCTGCCCTTGACGCAAATTCTGCT
This sequence comes from Cariama cristata, assembly GCF_000690535.1. Lineage (NCBI taxonomy): Eukaryota > Metazoa > Chordata > Aves > Cariamiformes > Cariamidae > Cariama > Cariama cristata. Next base: position 14,645 of record NW_009636558.1, on the reverse strand, counting down.
GGAGCAGAGCAGCTGCAATAGGCTGTCTGCTGTGTTTCAGCTAGACTCAAGTACAATATTGTATTATAAAGATATGTTGTCTGTCCCAGTTCTCCAGCACTTATTATATGTATTATGGAATCTCTTGGATTAAAAAAATATTGTAATAACATGTAATTAAGACATTGCTCCTTCAAAACATTTCAAAATTTTGTTATTATGGGCAGTATCTTTATGTGGTTCCAGGTCTCAGCTTTCCTTAGATCAGTTTACGGTTTTATTACTTTTCATGTGATATCTAGGCTATTAAAGGGAATTTTACCGTAATAATGTAGAGCAGACGTTCAAGCATTCCTCTACATCTCGGAGAAAATAAGAAATACCACCTTTTCTAATATAGCTCTAAGGTCACGTTAACAATTTCATTAATTGTTCTGTATTTGCATGTATAAACAGCTGAAGTTTCTCATCCAGCTTTTAATCTTTACCATAAATTGATTGTGGGTTGCTTTCATTTTTATTTTACCCAAGAGTAATTCCTACCCCCCATCGCCTATATTTGCAAATCAGCCAAAATCCTGGAGCAGTTTATTGTTATCTTCAGATTTGTGTGCAGGGTTTGTCTTCTGCTCTTGTGTGCATTTCTCTGCATATAGAAAAATATTCCCTCTATTGGAGGATGCAGCTAGAAATCTCAGCCTGCATGCTGAATCAGCAGATACCAGTCATCATCAGAGTCTAGCAAGATGCATATTAAGAGTAAGGGACAATGGAGAGGGGGGAGAAAACAACCAACCAACCACCAAAAACAACCTTGGCACCATCACAAGAAATAATGGTTCACAGCTGTATTGCCCTGTGGACAACTCTTAGAGGTTAATTTCTTCGATTTATTGGTATGCAAGAGATGCGTGCTTCCTTTCTGTTTGGAAGGAAAGCAGTGCATCACTTTCCAGCCTCTCCATGAGGATGAATGCTGGGCCTTAGAGGGAGAGTTGAGCAGTCTCTGTAATTCAGGCAGGGTGGGACAGGAAGGAAAAAGACGCTTTCTGTGTTATCATGCACAACAGGACAGCTTGACCTTAGATTTGATAAAGTTCTTCTCTTTTTCCCAGTTTTTAATCTATGCTTTTCTTTCTTTCTATTTCTTTACCAATAACTGTGACACAACTACATTGAATTTGATATTTTCAGATAGCTAATGTTTGGAGTCTCTCACTCCTTCAGTATCCAATTCTTCCCACTCTCACAGGAACTTTTTTTTTTTTTAGAGTTATTGCCCAGATTATACATTACTTGTATTCTCTTTCCAAGAAGTGTAATGTCTTAGTAGATTGATCTGTTTTTCTCTGGGGATTCTAGAAATTTTACATTTTTCTGATGAAATCAGCTTATTCTTAAATTGTATAAATATACAAAATGCTTGCTGGGGAAACCTTGAAATAGATTGTTGTGTACGCAAACACATATTGGCGCAGGAAAAACACACAGGTGTCATTTGGGCAGGAAGCAAATGTTGGATATAAAATGAATAGCAGGATTAGCTCTGCAAGAGCACGACCATCTCATCTGGTGTTGGAAATCGTACTCGGTATTATTAAGTTCTGCAGCAGACTACAATCAGTTCCTGCCAAATGTAAACATATTGTTTTTATTGTTTTTGCCTTTATTAATATTGATCATTTGTATTACCTTAACACTAGAAATGAGTAATAGCAAATCCATGTTTGGCTCAAGATTTCATTTAAACAAGAAATACTCGTGTGTCCCCTTTGCTTAAATGACCCTGGGGGATAAGCAGTTGTTTCAAAAAAGTTGAAGTAAAAGCACTAATTATTGAGGAATTTTAACCAAATTTAATTAAACTTAATTAAAAGTAACCTCAGATAAATAACCACCTGAAACTCTTGAGCCATCCTCTGAGGAATTCGGTTCATTTACTTCCTAGTGAGATGCAATGAGTATAATTGAATATAATCTAAATGTTTTAATGCAGCATTTATACATTTTTACCTTATCTTTACCCATACAGACCGCATCTGGGATTTCATCATACATTTTCCTTGGCTTTTTAATTTGGTAGGGCTACTCACATGGTTAATGAAGCATATTAATTTTTTAAGTCCTTTGCTAGACTTTTACATACTAAGAGTCTTGCAGGGCCAATTCAAGACCTAGGACACAAAGATTTCTTCAGGAAAGTGTTGTGTATGTCTCCCCATCTCTAAAAATCTGTCTCCCTGGTTTTCATTAATGTGCACTTAATATATTAATGCGTGAAAGAATCGGCAATGTCAGAAATTAGTGAGCTGAGCAAAGTTAATTCTCTATTCTTTGTGACAGTTTTAGATCTTAATCTTTTTTTAAAAAGCATTTTACATATGGTAACATAGATTGCATTAAAATACATAAATGTAGGCAGTGTAAAAATCTAGTTTGTAATGCCAACATTAATGTTATTTTACAAATCTCCTAAAATCATAGCAGTACATAGCAATAAACAACTGTAAGTCTTTTGCTAGCCCTCCTAGTTGTGAAGCCAACATTAAGATGAAACACTGGTTCCACAACTCATGTGTGTGCACTTTACATTTAAAAAATGTCATCAAGTAATATTTTTGGTACATTGGAAATCCATTATCTCTTTAAGTCCTTTCCATAATGCAAAATGTATTGTAGAAAATGTGAAGCCTTTTTAAAGTAAAATGAACTAAAGTTCATGCATTTTAATACTTTGCAGTGATTTGAATCTTAACTTCCACCCTGCTTCATGAACTATGACAGTATAAAAGCAAACCAACCCAGCATCCCTGAACAATTACTTAAAATATTTTCAGAATTTTGTTGCAGATGCTGAAAACAACAATATTTAGCCAACATCTTCAAATTTCTTATATATCTCAAAAGGGTCAAAGGAACAGCTGAACTGTCTTGTAATCGTCACTGTCGGTGTCAATTAGTCATCCGTTGGCACAGCAGGGAAATCTAGCTGCCGTTTCCGAGTTCTTTATCTGTACTATTTGCAGGCTGTAAGCACTGGTTTTAATTTTGCAGGACTGTCAACCATGTGTCTAGTACAACATAGTCTTATACCAAAGCAGGTACTTCTTCAGAGAGTTTTAGTTCTAACTTAATTTCATTTTGGCCCTTACTTAGAACAGATTTGGAATTCCACACGCACACCCACTTATCTCGGGGTGCTTTCAAATTACTTTGCTTTGACTGTAAAAACCCAAAGTGTGTATGTTATTCTGTAAGTCTATATAGAGTGTGTTACATAATGTTCTTCAGGCATGGAGGAATACTAAATCAATGGAAAACCAGGTCGAATAAGAGGGTATAAGGGCCATACAGCCTTAAAGGCTGATATGTCCTAATAGGTATCCTTTATCGTCTTTGCTGCTAAACAAATCACACTCCAGCTGTCACTGCACTAGTAGTTTTTATTGTGCTGTCCAAGGAGGAAAATTCACAAAAGAAGCCGAGACAATAGAAGTGCAGCTATTAGAAAATACCATTTTTATATAAAATAATCTCAAAGTATAGTTTAATTTCGGAGTTATCAAAACACTACTTTTGAGGAGTGTTGTTGAACAGGCTCAAATACTTTTAGCATTCTTCGTAAAAATTAAACCATGAGATTCCCAAGGGATTTTTTAAACCAGTCTAAACTGTCTGTCAGTACAAGGGATGAAGCAGTTGGTATCCTGGAAAATAGAAGAAATTGAAGTATTTGCCCTCTTAAAAACAGCTTGTTCTGCCAGAACCCCTCTATTTAACCTCCTTCTTGCCAAAGCTAGGATGAGGTGAAGCAGCATATGGCTTCTAGTGACATTAGCCCAAGCTGTTTTGTTAAATAAACTTAGTTCCTTTAAGAATTTGCTTAAGAAAGTATCTTAGTTTTTAATTCCTGCCCTAAATTGTACTTCAATGCAATATCTAAATATCCAGGACCAGAGAACAGAACAGATTGGAGTGTTGAGCTATTACACGTGTCCAAACTCTCATACATGCAAATTCTCTTGCTGTCTTCTGATACTTGTATAAGGTGGTTTTCATGAGGAGAAAATTGTGCACATCTGAGTTGTCATTACCTGAATATGCTATTTAATTTCTGAAACATTTTTGCTTTTATGTTGTTTTCTGGATTCCAAAGATGGGACACATTTAGGTTTAGCGCTCCAATAGTAGATGAATTGGCAAGAGTCCTGGGTGGCATGGGGTCATGGAGAGCATGGTGGAAGGATGGTTTGGTGGAATTGTTTATAGAGCCAGATGGAGCCTGGCTGTTGGTGTTCAGCTGTATCTGACAAACCCGTCAGGACATAAATGGAACCTGCAGAGCCTCTCTGGGGTTTTGTACCCCTGTGCTCAAGATGACGCTACTAGGGTGGGCACAAAAGCTCAGCCAGTGCACAGCAGCCTCCTTCGGTACCTCTCTGTTGGATTGTGCTAGCAGAGTGATGAACCTGGCTACACTGGCATATTTATGCAGATTCATTGCATCATTGTGGCTGGCTCTGTGGGTTTGTACCCAGATGCTGTGCAGCCTGCAGACAGGGAACGCTGGGGAGGTGGTGCAGGGGATCATCCGAGCACCATCCCCTACACCCAGCGAGAGTAAGGAGGACTGCGACTGAAACAGAGGGAACAAGCCTTGCTGGCTTTGTTTTCATCCCATGCAGAGCAGCACAGTTGTATTTACTTTCAGCTCCCCAGCACTCCCTATATTAGGAGTGCAGTGCCAAGATGAGTGCTGGGTATATCAATCAGAGAGTGCTCCGGTCTCTATTCTCCCCTGGCCTGGTTAATCCACAGCCTGATGACAGCACCCAAAGGCAAACAAGAAGAGGCAGCCTATGAGAAAACCTACTTGAGAGGATCTTGGAGGTCGTTTAGTCTGTCCCCATACTCAAAAGCAACTATCAACAATACTTAAGCCATTCTTGACAGCAATTTGTCATACTTACTTTTAAAAAGTTCCAGTGATGGGAATTTTGTGTCTTTCCTAGATAATTTGTCTAAGTGTCCATGCAGTGAGACGGTTATTCCTGGTGTATAACCTAAACGTCTCTCGTAAGAATTTAAACACATCACTGCCTTGTTATATTTTTACATGGATGTGAAGACCAATTTGTCATAGTATATTTCCAGCCATATTTTGTCTACTTGAAGACAACTTGATTGTAAATACCAATGTACAGCTATTTATGGGAACTTACTCAGCTTTTTCAATAGGAATTTGAAATTTGAACAACATTTCAATAATACAGAGGAATACAAGTATTGCACTGAATTTGACAAAAGGAGCCAAAATATTATCTTAAAATTATTTAAAAAAAAATAAAAAGTCCTCCAAACCAGTGAAAACCCAAGGCTCTGAAAACATCTTTATTGTCAAAAGTTAAAATTAATAGCTTATAAAATAAAACAATATGAAATTCAGGAATACTGAGTGTTTTCTTATTTGATTGTGAATTAAAAAATCAGTTCTAATTTAGCAGCTTTAAAATCTCAAATTTTTATTATATGTTTATTGTATACATATATATGTTTATTGTATACATATACATAATATGTATATTATGTTTATTATATGACTTTTTTTAATTCAGAGTATTTTTGGATCGGTTTATAGGATTGTTTTACAATTTCAAAGGAGAGTGCTGTTTGCCAACTAGTCTGCATGAGTTCAAGCACACTATGTGAAAACCTAAAGTCTGCATGTGCTTATGGTTTATGTCTGTTGGTGGGTTTGAATTGAAACAGAAAATGATTATCTGGAAAAAAGTGTTTAAGTACAGATGACTGAAGCAAAACAAGTATACCGTTTTGAACACAAAAACTGTGATGACAAGGTAGATGTATAGCACTTTGCTGTTTTTTGTTGTTGTGTTTTTTGTTATTTTTTTGAAACCAGTAACAATACAGTTGAGACAAAATATCTAAAACTCAGCATGAGCTATAGGCACACACATGTGTAATCAGGTATTGAATTGGAACCTGGGAAGAGAATCTTAAAATCTCTCAACTTCAGATCTGCGTAGATGCACTTGAGGGTTTGGTTTCTTTAAAGCTTAATCAAACAGAGAATAGAACAAGCCCCCACCCTGCCGAACTCCACCTTTAGGAATAAAGCACAGACAAGCAAGTGTTTGGTATTACAGTCTATTACAGTCCATATCTGTTACATCTAATGCAGTAGAGTTAATACTAGGTGTAATGGCACTGAATTATACTACTTTTTAGGTATGTGCATCTGTGTGCACATATACATATGTGTGTGTTAATATAGATATGCATATTTTCATGTATGTATATATACATATAGATACCTATCAGAAAAGTAACAATTTAAACAACTGATTCCAATTTATTTCTGTTATTGCATGAGGAGTTCTGCCTTTTCTCTCTAGGATGTGCTGCTCATCTTGTTTCAGTTAAGTATGCATAAACTTTTAGAATCTTAAAAACTAGATGAGTTGAAACTGAAATTATTATGCAGAATATATAGAATGTATGTTCTAAATGGAGGTTATCCTAATTACATGCAACTTTAGCTTGCTTTGGATATATCTACATTAACATTTTAGTTTGGATCCAGAGCATACTTCAGAGATTACATCTTCTCTTTTTCCTCAGTTAATATGCTTTGGTTCATGTTGCAGGGTGCTTCTGGGGAGTGCACAAGCTGGATGTGCATTCAGTTGGGATTTCATCACATCCTTTGGGATGAAACTGAAAAATATGGTCCAGAAACATGTTTCCTTAGCATATAGATTTGCACTGTAAAAACTACTTTTATAGGGCCACACTATTTGCTAGCATTGATAGAACTTTTTAATGCTTTCTGCTGCAAAGACATTATGATATAATGTTTAATCTTTTACTGACATGATTTTTCATCTCTTAAAGCTTTATAGCACAAAGTAATGAAGATGAGAAATTTAATGACAGTAATAAACACTGCAGTTTATGAGCTGGTTTTGTGGCTGAGGTCTACAAATCTTCCATGTCTTATTCAACCTGTTTTTCTTGTTCTCATGAATATGACTGATGAGTGAGGGAGTAACAGCATCGAAAGAGGCTGAAGTGTTTCAAGAACTGGCTCTAGAGCACATTGCCATAGCCTAAGCTCAAAAGAGCACTGTTTCACTTTTCTGGGTTTGCGGTATCCTAGCTGTGTTAGGTTGCTTAAGCTGCTCTGAGAATCCATGAATTCTTTGAAGGGGCCTGTTAAAATCAGTAACCTATTCTTAGTAACCTCTCTCTGCAGGGCTTGTAGGTAGGAAGAAGTTGACAGTTACTCTCTAAATGGCCTAGAAGTATGAAGTGTATCAGTCAGCAGTCATAAATTCATCCTGTGCTCCAGTTTGATTTTTTAGAAACTCCAATGAAATGTCTGTCAAGATTTCCAGGCAAATTCAACTTTTTTTAATATTGTCTTGCAAATTTTTGGTAGCATTTCTGTTCAATACAGCCTTTCTCCAAAACCATCTTGGCTAGAACATCTTGTTTTAAAGCACACAAAACAAAGGAAAAAGAAAAAAGGGAATATTGTTGGAAGCAAGTACATTTTATTTATAGTAGAACACAATCAAAGAGCGATGGAACAGTACAAGCATCCATTACTCAGGCAGATGCCACCCTTAAAACCTCTTCAATGATTTGCTCTTCTGATCATTCTGCTTCTGACAGAAATAGAATAGGCTTTGTTTAATAAAGATTTAATAGATGAAGCATAAGTAAGAAAGACAACTCTCAATCTGATTATGTATTTATGAAATAATTTGTTGCTCTGTGTTAATGTTAAATGTTTCTCTTAGGTCTCTTTAAAGTCAAGTGCCTTGATGATAGCCAGTTTGCTGTTAAGCATTTATTTATTTTCCTGGGCTTCTGTGTTTCCTGGTGCTTTCAGTGCTCTGCAGTGGGAGTAGTAGCTGAGGAAATGTTCAAATCCTCCTCTCCATCCAGCTGTATTTAGGAAGTACTGGAAATTGTCAGGGATGCTACATGAGAAATGGGAGCATTCTTCCTGTTTTTAGAATCTAACTGCACTTTTAGCTTTCCAGTGTGTTTGTACAGAGCGCTTGAGTAGTTGGAGCTCCAAATGTACCATATTTTCTTTAGATGTTATATTATTTTATTTTCAACTGTGTGTTCAGGGCCTAAGTGGACCATTCGTGTTTAATAAGGCTTTTCTAAGACAGTTTTACTCCAGTAGCTGCAGTGTTCCCTATGCAGGTTTAATAGCAAGGTTAGAATTCTAAATCAAACTTAATTAAACTTATCCAAGTGAATAAATGTCGACATATGGACAGCCATTTCACTGCTAATACCAGACTGACAGAAATTCTAATTTCTTCCTGTCAGTTTTATTCATAAAGTTTTGTTTGCACTGGCAAAATAGCCTATTCCAAGTGTAGTCTTATGTTACATGATCATGAAAAAAGGCCTTCCTTTCCCTCCTTATTTTACTCTGAATCAGCCAATGCCATTTATATTAGCGTTCCAGTTAAGTGATTCAAAACTCATGCACTTCTCTGGGTTCAGAGTTTCCTACATTGTTAATTTGATTTAGTACATATATCTTTCAAACTGAGTTTGTGCTTTACATTCAGTTTTGTCATAGTTCTGACATTTAAATAATACCGTCCAAAGGGGATCCCTTATTTGTGCTATGTGTTCTTCATTGCTGTAAATTGGTTTGCCCTGTTGTTGATGCAGTCTAAACTGAAACACTTTTCTGATGTAGTCAAATCAGTTGAGTTATCCTCAGAAACCCTAACTGGAGGTATCAAGGCTGGCCACTGAACAAAATTTCACAGCAAATTACTGATTCATATTTCTATTCTGCATTGGAATTGAACCAAGATCTTTGAGCTTTTTTCCATGAAAAACCCTGAGAAAAGAGCCTAAACTGAATGACTGAGCAGGAGTGTTTAAGGTTAAGAGCATGTACACTTGGTCTGCATTCTTGGAACAGAGACTTAAATTTGGAGAATTTTGTAACTCCATTTTTATATGTCCTGGATGAATACAAAGAAACCTTCAACCTTCACCAGAATTTTCATTGTGGACATTGATATTTGTACTGAAATAAAAAATGTTACATCAGAAACAATTGGTTTTGACAAATGTAAGTATTTTATACATTTTATTTAATTTTTTTTCGATAGCTCTGTGGAGACAGTTAAATGATAAGTATATGTTTCTTTATGGAACAGGTATGGGTTGTACTAACAGATATGCAAGCTGTTTGTAAGCTATATCTTTACTAGAGAAGGTCATTGTTCAAATTATCCCAGCACAACCTTCCTAGCCTAGACAAAGCTCTTGCTTTATGGAATATGTTATCCTGTGTTAAGAACCTTAGTTTTTGACTGAGAAGTCATTACTTCTCTCAGTTAGTCCCTAAATAATTAATTACTTGTGGAATTTAAGAGAAGACTGATTATTTAATTTCATTATTTTGTCTTTTTTGGAAAAGTTTTTACACTCATACATTTAGTAATGCCTGTGAAGCTGTTCATGATTATTATGGGGTAAGTATTTTTGATGGTATGTGAAAACACTTGCTTTGCAAATTCTTACTGGGTTGCACAGCAAACATATTTACTGAAAAGATACTTTAGTGAATGTAATTGCTCTTTTATAAGTGTTTTGATGAAAACATATTGCATTGGTTTTTTTTATAGTATGCTATCCTGGTTTTTACCAAATTCTAAAATGTTTGCAGAGGGCCTACTTCTAGATTGTTCAAGGTTGCATTGAAATTTTACTTAGTAGATACTGTCTTTTCTGAAGTTTCCCTATTACAAACTTCTTGATTCTTAACTTCCTACTTTTCTGATTGGGTATACAGTCTATCTGTCTTTCTGACTCTCTCCCCTATTTCCTTTGAACCCATCTCAACTTTTGGAATGAGAGAGAACAAGTGAGGTTCTGCTCATCCAGTAGTGGTTTGGGTTTTTTGTCAATTGGTATTTTTACTGCAATGTGGAAATCTGGAAATACCATACATTTGGTGTCTCTGTAAGAAGCAAAAAGAAAGAAAACATAGGTTCATACACAGATTCTCCAAGGAGAGCCTGATTTAGGTATCACTCTCTGCCCAAGAACAGATAACACTAAAGGAAATATGGAAATGATACTATGTGCGTCATGGACTCAGAAAAAGCAGATGTATCACTTCTATAATACAGATGGGATGAAGTGGAACATAAGTTTTTGGGAGCCAAGCATTTGTCCAAAGAATGTTTTTGCTCGACTGTAGCAAAGCTATCAGTTCCGTACACTTCACCAGCACAAAGTGTGCTTAGGGAGCAAATTCGTTACTGGATGTCAGTGATATAGATGGATGACATAAGTTTAAGACTTGAGCTGACTTCAGTAACAACACATGAAGAACTTGTAAAGTGCAAGATGTGCACATTGTGTCATGGGACCTGCAAATTAAAAAATTGTTTCATAATATAAAGTGACCTACATCTGGTTTCTACAAATCTGTGTTGAACTGCAAAAAATTAAGTCCCATAGATACCTTCCTTTCATTAGAGATGTGTAGATCATAGACAAAACTGGGTTGCTTTTAAATATTGCTCATTAGATAGATTTCCAGGTCGCCAAGCACGACTTCACTCTCAACTGGGGACATGAGGTAATGAGATTTAGAACTTTGGGATGAAATATAAAATCTTTTCATATCTTTTCCAGGAAGAAAGTCTCCAGAATTATTAATTCTGTAAATAAAACTCCTTTAGAACATGACCTTGCAAGCGTTGTGAGTAACTGCACTTGGACTCTTAATAATAAATACAGAGAACAACTTTCAAGATCTGGTTCTTACATTTAAAAACTGTGTTTTACCTTTTGAATATGTGGCTATAGTTATGAGGCATTTTTAGCTCCGAGCAATATACAGTAAAACTGTAGCAACCGGATATCAAGGTTTTCCCTTGCAATCCTTAAGAACAGGACTTGTGATTAAAATTCCTTTATTTGTCTTTCTCTACTTACTCTGTGGTAACAAAAGGAAACAAAACTGAACATAAAAGTTGTAGAAATAGTTGTATGGTCCTGTTCCCTTCCATTGCCTTTGGTGGAGTTAGGACCCCAGCCTTTTGACTGGTCTTTACAAAATGCGTTTCCTTGGAGGTGCCAGTCAGAGGAGTCTTGCTCGACACGTTGCATCTCTTGAAGCTGAGTGAGTATTTTAATTAACATTTCTCTGCTCACAAACATTTGTGATCAGGCTGAGGAATGTGTGAATATATATGGTTTCAGGGCTTACAGATTTGTTTCCTTGCGTGAATATGTCAAAAATGTATAAATATTTAATATTGAACTCTAAAGCTGACAGTTATATAACCAACCTACAGGGAGGGTATCTTTTTTTTTTCCTCCCTCCCCCCCAGAGCCCTTATATAACTATCTGATGTATCACAAAGCAAGGAATTCTAATATTGTTTACAAATAAGTATCCAAAAATCACTTTTAGTGAATATACAAGCACCCTAAACCTGAAATGTCTGTAATATAGATATCTCATGCTAGTAAATCCCTTCTGTGTGCCTGGTGACAGAAACCAATGTGTTTCTGGAGGACAGAGTCTGACTTACTACCAGTAACTAGAAAATATTTTTCATGGTTGAATGAGTCCTTGGAGAGTATGAGAGAAAGACAGAAAACTTCATTTTTGAAGTTCTAGTAATTTCTGAACATTTGCTGTTAGCTATGGCTCTGCAGTGATGCTTCTGAGTTCTGCCAGCCTATGGCCTCGCTGCCTTGTGCTGTGCTCTTGTCTTGTGCTGTACTCTTGAAGTGATTCAACAGCTGATGATAGATCATCACTCAGAGGATTTTGGGAAGGAATATTGGTACTTCGATAACTGGCAATCTTCGGACTAATTTTGTAGCAAATGATATGACACAACAAAGAATTTGTAAAAATAAATATTACGATATCTGTTCCAGCTTAAAAAATCTTGTTAAGGAGGGGAGCTTATGATATTTATGGTATAATTTTTAGTTATTGTTCCTTTTCCTACTCAACTGAATATGTTTGATTAAGTAACATCACTTCTGATGTTGCTAACAAGAGCCCAGCCCTACTGATGAAGAAGCTCTAACTTCAAGCTGCTCAATTTGCTTTAATAACATCAGTGCTGGAGTTGCAGCTAAGGAAAAATGTCTTTACAGAAAGCGGTTAAATAAAAAGTTTTTATCATGGGAATTGTTGTCTTTCTGATGACAAAAGCAGTTTGACTGACTAAAAAAATTACCTCTGGGGGTGTTTTGAGATTTTCTGAGGGAATTTAAATGCCACAAGGTATTCTCAGCTTAAAAATAGAAATGTGTAGGTTGAAATGAGTAGCTGAGAGGTATGTGCTGTAAGTTGGGACTTACTTAGGAATACAGATGTTCACAGATTTTTAAAGATACACTTCTGATTTAAAAATTACTGTGTTGCAGCTTAAGTGTATAGTTTTTAATTATAATTGTTACGCTATTCAAAGCAGCTTAAAGAATCTCCTTGTAACTATTTGAAATCTTAAACAGGTATTCTTTTTAGCTGCACAATGCTTGTGTTCTTCTTTCTGTGTTTGCCCAGATTTGGTTGGTGTTACAAGAAACGTATGTTGAAATGGTGTCTATGACCTTAAAAGCGTTCCAGTTTCCAACAGGACATGAGAGTGGTAAACTGAGATGATGCTGTCTGGCTCTTTGTGGCCTTTTCCATTTTTATTTTTTTCCTTTCCCCCTTTCTGACTTTCACCAAATTGAAATGATTAATAACATCAACCAAATTATTTTCTCCTGCCAGTTAGAGTGAAGTTGCTTGCTTGCTGTCTTCCTGCAGTGCTTTAACCTACTCTTCTATGTCTTCTGCTCCTTTCTCACCTTCCCCTTTTGGCACAAGTGTATTCAAGCCTTTTCTATCACGCAGTTCCCTTCCCTTTTAATATCCTATGCCTTGCTTTCTTATTTTTTCTTTCTAAAACCTTATATGTAATTTAAACACTGCTAATGCAGAGAAGGCTTCTCAGGCTAATTTTGAAATTACTGACAATTAATTAAGTGCATAAACAGGTCCAGCACAGGCTGAGTGACTGGGTATTTGCTCAGCTTTCCAGGTTCTTGGGTAGATTTTGTAGCCTATAACTCTTGCACCCAGGTTGCTCGCAATTTCTGATGATACTAAAACCCAAACTGACTTCAGATGGACTGACTACGTGTGTTGGTTTGAATTACTTCCCCTTTCTATTTTTCCTGAATAATCCTCTTTACCTTTGGATTCTATCTTCCTTTCATCTCCCTCCTATAGAAAACTTTTTCAACAGTCTTTGCTGACCTATTTCTGGTCAATTTTTAAGCTTTTAAAATTCTATTTTTCCACAAGTTTTTGGTAATGTACTTTTGAGATATTTTATGGATGACACAACCATATTAGTCCTCTTTTGTATTTCTGAATGTTCTTTGAGGCTGCCCTGTTAGGTCATCCCACTCCTCTGGGGGGGATTTGGTTCACCTGTATGTTCCTGCACATTCTTTTGGAATAAGCTAATCCATTTTTTGACTTCATCTGCTTTTTCTATGCCAAAGGAGTTACGACCCTTTACATTCTTGACTTGCAGTCAAATCGTTATAATCTCAGATTCAAACTGAGTATGCATTTTGTGTCTCATGAGGATGAGACTTTGGGGAATGACACACACATGGCGGATGTTCATAGTTATGGTGGAAAATAGCTTCATACTAAAAAGTTGTTTTCTTCTTTGAAATTGAATTTTCTGACAGATAGAACCTATGTTAAATATAATTTTAAATGACTACTTCACAATTCACTGTCTTGGAATAAAACCCGACTACAAATCACATATGCATATTAAAAATTCTTTTGTAATGCTTTCAGTCGATACCTTTCAATAAATCTCAGGCATATTTTTTGGTAACGTTGGAAACCGAGTACTGTCTTGTGAAAGCATAACACCAATCTTAGATTTTAACACAATTTTTTAAAGCTTACATAAGCATTCTTAATAAACAATAGATGCTTTAAACTGTATTTTGATACTTAGGCATATTATTATTATGTCTTTTGTATGTCTTATTTATATTACTTATTTACCTCTTAACTGCAAAGTCAATACTGTGTCACTCTGAGTGTTACAATAAGGAGGACAGATAGTATAAGTATATAGTTAAGAAGTATGAGTTTTTTTTCTTCTGTGAATACATACAGTTTCTTCCTGTAAATTCATAAAAGTCTTTCTAGAATGTCTAGAAAATCCTGTATGATACAATGGCAGAAGAAGAAGAAAAAAAATTGTTTTTCCTGAAGTATATAAGAAAGAATTCTACAAACTTATACCAATGGAGATGCAAGCTTCCTTTTTTTTTCTGTCTTTTTTTTTTTTTCTATTAAAAGGGAATACTTTCAAAATAGTTTCAAAGCAAGAACACAGCATAGTTCAAGAAAACGTTTCCTGACAGATGGGTCATCTCTTGAAAAGCAGGTTGCATTTTTAAATCCTGCTTGTCTGTAAATCTGTGTTTTTTAAAAAAAAAAACAAAACCAAAACTGTTCTGCAGTCTTACTATTTTAAGAGCTAGATAGTTACTCCCTCAAAGTTGCTATTTGTCCTGGTTTGGCTAAAACAGGG
>NW_009636557.1:0-211 GCF_000690535.1 Cariama cristata | reverse complement strand
TTTCTAAACATTACACACACAAAAACAAAAACAAAATTTGAACATAAACTTCTCAGATATTCAAGTTATATCTTTATCACTCCAGTTAACATCCATCCAGCAGCTGCAAATACAGAAATAACCCAAGCGCAATGGCGAGCAGGCGCGCTTACCCTTCTCCTGCTTCTTATATACCAGTCATCAGCAGGTCCGTCCTGGATCCCCGCGCCGG
>NW_009636556.1:0-22659 GCF_000690535.1 Cariama cristata | reverse complement strand
CGGGCAGCTGGAGGCTGGGGGAGCTTCCCCGTAAAGTTTTTCTGGGCGCTTTGTTGTAATTTGGCTTTTCTCGCCCGGGTTCGCATCCTCGGCGACTGGACTCGTTGCTTTGCGTCAAGTCACCGGTCAAAGCAATCTCTGTGGGCAGCGGGGAGAGGCAGGACACCCCCCGTGTGTCTCGGGGGGACCCCCCGTGTGTCTCGGGTGGACAGCAGATAGTGTTTCGGATATATTCGGGGACAGACTGAGATAGAGGTGGATACACAACCGGGGCTGAAATAGCCTCTTTTTTTTTTTTTTTTCGTGGAAATAGCTTATATGTTCAATTTTACTCTGAAAAGCAGGGCGGTGTTAGAGTAGGATTAAAATTTGAGCTTTGGCGACAGCTGATTCACCTGGAGCGGGTGAAGTACGGAGTGCGGTGACTGAGGCTTACAGAGACAACTTGTCCAGTTAGGTGGGAAATCTGGGGACAGTTGCAAAATCAATGAACGCCTTACATTTCGGTCTTATTTTAGAGAAAGCGGGGATTAGGGCAACCCATAGCCGAAGGACAGCTTTCCAAGGGTACGAGAATGCTGTATTTCCTCAGCTCCCATTGATTTCCAATAGGAGTTAACTGGCTTTTATGCCTTCAAACGACTCTGCTCATAACCAGAGTGCTAAAATGACCGCTATGTGTTTAT
Source organism: Cariama cristata (assembly GCF_000690535.1). Lineage (NCBI taxonomy): Eukaryota > Metazoa > Chordata > Aves > Cariamiformes > Cariamidae > Cariama > Cariama cristata. Next base: position 21,973 of record NW_009636556.1, on the reverse strand, counting down.
TTGGTTGTTTTAATCCCTCCTCAAAGGGCTTTTGTGCAAACTGTCATCTAATTCTCTGTGGCACGCTACAAAGTGGTGAAACTCTTGTTGACTCGTAGGGGCAGGACTCAGCCCTATGAAAATATTGTATTGAACGCTCGGTTGTAATTCGCTGCAGAGTTAACACACGCACACGTGTAAGCCTGCTTTCCTTCCCAGGACTGCTCATCAATGTACACATCTCTTTGCAAAGCGCCTCAAATGCTTAAAGCTATATTCAATAAAGTAGCTGGCTCAAATGATTTGAATGCTGGTCAGGGAGAAGAATCTAAATTGAATTATTGTCAGGCAGGGATTTGCTTGATCAGATTCAGCCATCGCCCTGACAAAGTTTAGATCCAGGCGCTGAGATGGAAATTTTTTTTCTTTCACTGGAAGTTCGGACTCCGTCCGGTGCCAGCGCCCTCGGCAGCCCTGCATTCCTCCGCGGCAGCTGGGCCGAGCAGCTGGGAATGCAGGCGGATACTTTACCGGGGCCAAATCCTGCCTGCATGGCAGTCAAGGGGATTGACTGCCACAGACTTCAAGTAAGATCCGGATTTGGCGTACATAGATCATCTCTGAGAATTGGGTTGCACGCAACTTTTGCAGTCCCATCTCCTTTTTGCTTCGAAGCTGTTCTCTGCGCTGTTTTGTTCTCTGTCTTCATTTAATGGCCAAGGACAGAGGGCCAAAAGAGAACAAAATAGATATTTTGTTGTCTGCCGTGTTACGTGATTCGTTTTGGGTGATCACAGGAGATGGTGGAGATCAGCAGAGTGATACGCTCTTCTAAACAGAGAACTATTTAATCTATTTAGTAAACACCTAATTTCAACTTCCCTTTTTCGCTTCCAGCAGAAGAGTGTTTAGCTGAGCAATGCTAAGCACTAGTGAGTCCGCCAGACACTTGTTTTCTTAAACAGGTAGGATGCTCTACATGTCTCCATGGGAACTTCCTCCTATGAAACTCTTAAAAAATAGTTTGCTGCCTGCAGTCGTCCTGCAGCAGAGCAAGGCCTGTTCTCTGCCCAAGAGGCACTTCTTCCCTCCGACGCTCTGCTCTTGCCGTGCACCGAGTCTCTTCTGCACAGCCGCAAGGATTGTCGGAGCACTCGATGCCTGGTGGAATTGGGCCTGGAGCGTATGACAGCCGTGATCTATCAGAATTAGAAAAAGGGCGATGCAGGAGTCCGGAATACTGATGTTTCCCGTTTGTCTATGTACACAAGATACCCATTTTTCAGCAGTGTGGGTGACAAGCTACCAGAAGAAGTGGTGAATTTTCCATTTCTCCAGTTGTCTAAGTAGGGACTGCAAGGGCCTTTTTGGAAGATGTATTTTAATCAAAGAGAAATATGGAGCTTAGTGTAGAATTACTGTCAGAAGAAGTCCTCAGGGACATGTTACACACAAAACCAAGTCATCAAGGATCAACTTGTCTGTTATGAACCTCCAAATCTGTTAATCGCCATGTGTTTTTTTCTTGTAATATCCTGAAAAGTATTGATACGGAAATGATTAATAATGTACTTCCTGTGCAAAATTTCCCCTCCAGAGGTATTTGTGCTAATACACGAAAACATACCCAGCCATCTTAAAAGAGCTCCGTTTTGCATTTTATTGTCTGTTTTGAATAGGAATTTTTTTTTTCAGGTGCTCAAGTGCCTGATTTTAGATTTTCCTAACAAAATGGTCTGTTTATTAGGAAGTAGGTAATTGCAGTCGACATGATGAGGGCTGTTTGAGTAGCCACGTCCAATGTCTTTTTTTATAAACCCCTCGGTTTACTCGGTGAATAGCTGGTACTCCTTTGGTTAGGAAGGTCAGAGTCGGTATGGTGGGCAGCTGAAAGCTGTTGGCGTATTGAAAGGCGGCTGTCCTTGCTCCATTCAGCTGTGACGGGCTTCAAAACTAAGTGCTGGCTGGGCAAAAGGCAGGCAGCGAGTGTTTGGAAGCAGAGGCTCCCTGTTAGGGACTGTCCCTGTGAGCTGTTGTCCTCCTCAAGCACCTTCGGGATGGAATTTCACTGTTGAGAGTGAGTTTTGCAGTTGAGGGGAGGCAGCATGTGAAATGCCGCCTTTGCAACCTTCTGGGCATACCTCGGCTGTGAGCGTACCGATGCCGTGGTGCACAGATCCAGCCTTTGGATGCCATCGCTTTTAGTTGTACCGGTTCTGCCTGGCCAGGTGAGCACCGCTGTTTTCTTGCGATGTTCTTGTGCCCTGTCACCAGGCGGGCGATGCTCTTCCCGTCGGGTTCCTGCTCAGCAGGATGTGAAAAGACTTCACTGATCGCTTGGCAAAGCGTCAGGAAAGTATTTAGGTTTTGCCAAGTTCAGAGAGGTCTTGATACAACATCCACGTGAGAAAGGCAGAGACTGAGACGGCTCTGGAGAAACCCAAGGGTGAGGTTTGTTAGATCCCAAACACGTGCTGTCAGATGAGATCCATACATTCATTTCTTAATCCTAAACTTGGAGGCTCAAAGTTATCATCTGTTAGTTTAGAGCCTGTAAATGGAATGTAATCTTGTAGTGGAAGTGGATGACAAAGAGTTATCGAAAGCAACTGCAGCATAATATCTCGTGGGATACCCAGAGACTGATTTGGCCACATTGCTTAACCCAATAGCGAGCGCCATACGGAACTTTTTCTCAAGTTACTAATGGTAATATATAATCTCTGCAGCTTGGCCGTTCAACCTCATTGGAACAGTGTTTACCCTCCGCACTAATACGCGTAGGCCTTCGTCGCTCTCTGAAATTGTTTCTGAACCAGAATTGTCACTCAGGTGCAGAGGATTATTTAAAACCATGGACTGTGCACAGCATAACCCGCTGGTCTCCACTGAGTCACTCCCGCTCTGCAAAGCGATAAGCAGAAGCAAATTTGATCCACCACTTCTGAAAGCTTGTTGTTAATACTTATGTTTACATCTGTCTTTTACAGTTGACTATGTCCTTACATTTAAATTTACAGGTATACTTTCATTTAAATTTTGAGCTCGCTCTCCCCCCTCAGAAGTTTAAGAGGCAAGCATCCTGGCGCTGGAGGAGTCTGAAGCCTCTCCAAGATCGCTAAAGAAGACTGCCTAACAGGTTTCAGGCAGCACTATTTCAGAAATGTAACTGAGTGGCTTTTTAAAAGCCCTCTGGGATATAAAGAACATAGGAGGGACTTGCTGTTGTACCTCTTAGTCACAGCGCTCGTGAGCAAGCGCATCGCTCGCTCCTTCCTGCCACCACGTGTGAAGAGTCGAGTCCCCGGCAGCGTAAGGTCTGAGAGGCCACGTGGATTTGCACCCGTGCAGAATCTGGCCGGTGGCGCTTGCTGCCTTTGACGGCACACTGCAAGCTTTCTACACGAAGGGACCATCGGCCTTGCTGAGTCCAATTCCATGTAACTGCAAGCGACCGCGTAATATTTATGGGTCCAGAAAATCTGCTCCTCGCGTCTTGCACATCCGAAGCCACCAAAGCTTCTTCAGAGTGCTGCAATGAGCCTGAGACCTTCAGCACTGAAGTTTATACCTGGCAGAGAGTCCAGTGGTCCACGAGAAAAGATCATAGAATAGAATCATAGAATCATTATGGTTGGAAGAGACCTCAAAGATCATCAAGTCCAGCCGTATACCCGATGCCACCATGCCCACTAAACCCACTAAACCATGTCTCGAAGCACCACATCTAAACGTTTTTTGAACACCTCCAGGGATGGTGACTCCACCACCTCCCTGGGGAGCCCGTTCCAATGCCTAACGACTCTTACAGTGAAGAAGTTCTTCCTAATATCCAACCTGAACCTCCCCTGGTGCAACTTGAGACCGTTTCCTCTTGTCCTAGGGATGGGGAGATCGAAGGCTTTGTCCTTGGTTTTTGCCATAGAGGAAGAGTGTAAATTGTGTGCTATTATAGTGACTTTCAGCAGTAAGGGCTCTGGCAGTATTTTTAGATCTTCTCCTTGTGTTAGAGCATTTGAGATCATTTTACAATGGAAAAAATACACGTTAATAACCCCAAGTCATTTCCTGTGGAAACTCAAACCACTGTTACCCTTAGAATTGAACTCTTTCTCCTGCACCTAAAAGACAGAATTACACACTGAAAAAAAAAAAAAAAAAAAAAAAATCGTCCTTCTTCACCATGCATGTGAGTACAAAGGAGACAGTACTGGCTCCCGGAGAGTGTTTTTTGTTGTTATACAACACAGCATCTGCACAGCCCCATGCACTGCAGGGATGGTGCCAAACAGCTGGCAGAGATCTGAGCCGAAGAGCCAGGGACAGCAGCAGGTTTGATTTGGCAATCTGAGTTACCTTTTATGTAGCTGAAGAAGCTCTGGAAGTCGCATGTGCAATGTTGCTTTTGGTGCTTGATTTGTTTTTGTTCAAGGTAGGAAGGCTTTTAGTCCCATTAAATACCTCCTTCTACTGATGGAAAAATTATAGCGCTTGTATCTGCGAATTTCTCCCCCAAAGAAGGATCGGCTCTTTCTACAGTCTAAACTGCACTCGGAGTGCAAAACCTTTGGCATGCTTTCATGACCGCAACTCAACCTTTTGTTAATAAAGGGCTTCAGATACTGGAAACTCTCTTTTTATTTCCTGACTTCTGTAATATTTCTTTGTCCACACAGAGAAATTACCTTCAGGTGAATAGTCTGCATTGCATAAGAGCAACCGCAAGAGGAGGTGATGGGGAGCAGCCGGCTGCTGCCAGGACGGTGCACGGTGGAGAGGGAAACTCCCACTCTCTTTGGAAGGAACGGTTAATAGGAAAACGGTTGGTTTTTCATCTTGGTTTTATAAGCATTATATAAAAACTCTTGACAGATGTGAGAAAAGGGTGGAAACCCAAGGAATCTCCTTTTGCCAGAGGAACGATTCCCAGTCAAGCCTGGTGCTTGGTGTCTGGGTCAGAACTTACTTGAGTTAGCGGGAGCTTTTCCCTGGATTTCTGTGGGCTTTGGAGGAAGTCGGTGATTAAAAACCAAACAAGAACTCGTATTCCCTCCTCTGAACAGAGGTTCAGGCCAGCGCTGGGTCTGGCTTTGGGGATATTTGAACTGAGTAGTGATTCTGCCTTGGAGGTTGGCGGCAGAGCATCCTTTTTAGGATGGATTATTTAAACCTCTTCCAGCCGTAACCGCGCTCGGAGCATCGTACAGCAGCGCCGAGAGCTCTCGGGCAGCGCTTTGACTCCTGGCACAGCTCTCAGGGTGAGGGTCATAGCTCTGTGTGTGACTCAAACCCGCTCGCCTCCGCTTAGTCATCTCTCTCCTTCTTATCTACCTCCTCCTATAGATTTCTTCCTCCTAAACTCCTCAGAGAGATGCTCTGTGCAGGTGTGTGTGTTATGCAGAAAAGGAGACTACGCAGCAGCCCGGCAGCACCAGGCAGGGACTCTTACTGCTGCCAGTTTTATCTGTAAGCTGACTTCTGCCTCCAGATTTTAGTGCCTCTGGGGAAGCTAGGAACATTTGTTGTATTTTTATTCGAATGTTTCTCGGGCTTAATTATATGAGGGTACGTGTCGGAGCCTATCACTGTCAGATGTTGCAGCTGAAAGGGGATTTCAGCCAGTGAACACTCCGGCTGGGTGGGTACTTACAGAGGCTTTAGTGAGAGCAATGAAGTCCTCTTTGTTCCACTTTTTCCATTGCCTTTGGGTCCGACTTTGTCTCTCGTTAGATCTGTGTTAAAGTTGATTTTAAAAGCCTTGACCAAAGGGAGCAGAGGATTTACTCTGTGTGCTCTGCTTCCAGTCCTGAAATTCTCTTCACAACAACTTTGCCCCAGGCATTTTTCCACCCAGGGCTCTGCGGCGACCGAAGTGCTGTCTGAGCCCCCGTGGGCTGCTCGCCGGGCTCCCCGGGCAGAGGGGTTTGCTCAGACCGTGCCTGGAGAAGCTGCGCGATGCCGTGGCCCTGTGCCACCGGCTGCCGCCCCTGTGCCCCCGGCTGCTGCCGGCTCCTCGGTCACATCAACCCGGAGAGGGGTTTGTTCCCCGGGGACTCTCTGCCGCGGGTCACCGTGCCGGCTGGTAGATGATGAGGATAAACAGAAGCACCGGAGAGGAACAGTGATAAAGGAACCCCAGGGATCTGTTTGTTTGTTTATTGGAGGGAGGTTTGGACCCATTTTTTAATTTCACGGCAAGTTGTAGATAATCGGAAAATCAGCGTTCAGAAACTCAAAGACTTAAGAGCTAACCACTGGGAGCATAGCTTTTTCCCTGAAGGCTGCGAGTAGCCAGGTACCTGTACAATTTACAAATCAGCCTGGGCCCAGACCAGCATATTTATGTAAAAACACTAATTCTTTTATTATTGAAGACAGCCCAGAGCTCGGGCCCCTACAGTTTGTCTAGAAAACGGAATATTTGATTTCCCCCCACTAACAGTGTGTTTTTCTTGTCTCCTGGCAGTTTGCACAAAAACTCTGAGGTACGTGACACACGGCAAAGAGAACATCAAAATCTGCTGTGCCATACGATCAGCTCACATTGCAGTGGGCATGTTCCTGGCTCCATAAAGCTTCACAGCCGTAAAACTCTTCCTTGCTTCCTGATGGAAATTGGTGCCTTTGCTTTAACTGTCTGCAATAATTCATATGCATTTGCTCTCAAAACGTGTCATGTCAATGCTTCTTTTAAATATAAAATTTACCTAAGGCTGGTAAAGGGGGAGTGTTTGGTAGTCCTGGGCACTGCTATTGTCTCGGCATCTCCAGCAGAGATGCTTTGTTGATGCACGCTTCCCCCGGCGGTGGGTTTGATGTGAAGAACGTATCTCTAAGGGTAAGTCGGTATTTGCAGAGTCAGTTGCATTCACGCAGCCATGCCAAAATAAGGTGAAACCTCTTTCTTCCCATTTAGGTGAGTGGTACGGTACTAGTGTGGGACCCGTAAAGAGCTCTCTTACCTTGTGTCGTCCTTCCCTCAGTAAATTTGCTACTGCTTATGATGGTCAGGCGTTTGGTAATGACTGTCAAGACGACCCTGGCAGTGATGATACAGAGATGTGCGGCTGCATGAATCAAGCGCAATCAAATGGTTCTTTGGAGCAATACCTGAGAGAAGCCACTTCAGTAACCTCTACAAGATAAAGAGCGAGGCATGACAAAGAGACCAGACGGTACAAACACAATTGTTTATAAACCAAAGGCTTTATTATTCACCATGAGTGATCAGCAAATCTTTGACTAAAAACTACTTCCATTAAAACTGAGCGTTTAAAAAAGAGGGGATTTATCTTCAGTAGGATTTTCATGCATTGGGCTCAACCAGAGAAATGAAAGATAAACATCACGCTCACAGGCAAAGTCCGGGGAGGGAAAGCCTGGTCAGCGCAGCTGAATAGCTTTGGGCTTTTTGTTCCTGTTGGTGGGAAGCAGAAAGATCCGGAAAAAAGGCTGCGGGAGCGTTGCTCGAGGGAGAGGAAGCTCTGCGTGGGGAGTCATTGAACTTGGAGAAGATGCTGCATCACGGGGTTGTTTTTTGTCAGATTGACAAATGCAGCTTTTTCGCCCCCGCTAACTGCAGCTGTAGGATGCTCTGGGGTGCACTGGGGCCGGTGGCTCCGGTACCCTCTTCCTCTCCCTGAGCTGCGAGCTCACACCTAACAGCCGGGAGGTTGAAAGGAGGCTTATGTCTTTGGCCTAAGGTACAGAAATTGGGTTTTGTAGGCTTCTGATTAGAGACACAGAGAGTGTGTTCGTCTTCTTAAGAGACATACCTGGACTTGGAAGCAGGATTGTTGCTTAGTCCTATAAAGTGTTGCAGGAGAGTTCCTGTGCCCTGAGCTACAGGTCGAAATAGAAATATTTCTAAGTTGGCAAAAATGGAGCCAGAAGCATGTGTATGTGAGGTGTGGGACTTTGGAAAGAAAGGATGGGAGGTGGTGCTGGAGTAAAGAACTGGACCTGACGGTTTTTCTTCACAGCCACCAATTAGGGGGTGGATTTTTTTGCTGAAGTGCAGACAAGGGGCTGGGATTTCTCTGCCTTCCTCAGGGCTCAGAGGGAGGACGTGCAGGGACGCTAGCAGTTTTACCTGTCAGCATCAGGGGATATTTGACTGCTGCAAAAGAGCCTTATGTTGTACCCCAAATAACTTGGATGAGAGATAGGTAAAAGGTATTCTCTGCTAGGGGGGGATAATCAACTTTTCTCTTTCAGGGTCCAGGCTGGTGAGCTGTGGGCTGGAGCATCTTCCCTAAGAAGACGTGTTGTTTTTCACTTCCCAAAGAACTCTTTGTTTCCCCCTACCCCTTCCTAACCTGTTCAGAAACATCGCCCTGTTGATAGCATGGAGTTGAAAGAAGGTAGGAGAATATCAGACAGAAGCACTGGGATTCGGGGTGGGTTTCAGGGACCTTTCTTAGATATTGGTAAAAGGATGAATGCAAGCACTGAGTGTTACGACTTGATTAGCCTAGTCTTTACGCTGCCAGTGGCCCCAGGGGTTGTTCTCTGCACCGCCGCTTTGAATTAGCACACCACCAAAGGGAAGGAGCCTATATGAATATTTGTCTCCCAGAGAAGTGCTGAGACGTTGGCTCATGTTTGGCAGTTCTCCTAGCACATGGTTTGAAGGTGTCACCTCTGCCTGTTGTGACACTTTGAGGTGTCACAGCACTGCTACTCAGCTGAGATTCAAAGACGCATCTCCAGAACCTCACAGATCGATTGAGCATTTGAAAGAAGTAGCCGCTTTACAACTAGTGTAACAAAGGCATATCTTAGCAAAGGGAAGAGGCTCTTCCAACCCCTGCGATGGTCCTCAGGTAGGAAATTTCATTACTCCTAGAAAGGGTGCCACTGTAATGGCCTTTCCAAGCTGCCTAATGTGCTTTTTTAAAGACTAGATTTTTTTGAAAGGACTTAGAGATGTAGGATCGTACATTTGATTGAAAATCACTGGGATTTAGGCACTGAAACAGTTTTGAGGGTCCAACCTGTGAAACAAAGGTAGAGCACAACCCTTCAGTGTCCCTGTGCAGCTCCCAGCCCCTTGTTCAGTGCTCAGGCCCAGGAGACAACTTCCACACAGGTGGAGGTTTATGTGTGTATTGCAGAAAGTGGCTGAAAAAGGAGCTGCTGATGACAGCGGATAGGAAAGGGGTTGAACATGATCGCATTGATCTTGTCAGTGACAAGTCCTGACTTGTGGTAGTTCCTGACTTGTGGTAATTCCTTCTGCTCAGGCTAGTTGCTGTGAAACCCCTCGTTATTTGCTGTCAAAGCTTGACCTGCTGCGGGGATCCCATGTCTTCGTTTCCCATTGCCGTTAAGAAGACCCAGAGGGGAGCGAGGAGAATGGCAAACCACGCAAGGAAGCGTTGGAGCCAGGTGGGCTGGATGGTCCGACCTGCCCTGGGCTGCACGTGCTCACCTGGACATTGCCGACGGGAGTGCTCGGATGAGGAATCCCACCTTGGATCCTCATGGGATCAGCTTGAGGTATGGCACCAACCGACTCGTTAGCTGTCTGGTGGTCTTAACGCAGCCTTGCACGTGCCAGGCAGCGGGAGCAAAAATGCTCATGGGGTTGTGTAGCAGGATTTGAGAATGGCACTGGCACATCAATTTTGCACTTGAGCACTAGAAAGCCTAAGGATTCTTGATTTAAACCCAAGTCCATTTTGAAAAGAGGATTTAAGCATCTTTAAAATGTTACTCTGTATGTGTGACATGCTGTTTTTCTCTGGCGAGGGGAGCTGTCTGCACTGCATTATGTATTAGGCTCTTGAAAGCATAACTAGTTATGTAATTATTAGAATTAGATTTGCATTCACAACTAGGATGTATATCACTAGTATGGTAATGCATGCTAATTAAATACCAATTAATCATTTTAAAAATTGAGGTTTGAATCTATACAGCTATCACAGATGTAGTAAATACTTATTGCTTATGAAGAATAAATCAAGTGTGTTTTAATATGCAACCCTAGTCCTATATAAACACATAGTGCCACTTATTTAGAACAGATTTAATGTGTTCCTTATTCATATTACACAGCTACTGCTAACTGAGTGACAGTCATTATAATGTATTTGACTACTTTTACATTATTGCACATTAATGCTTCCAGCTGTTCACACTGGGCTGGCTCGTGTTTCAACCATCAGAAAATGTGCAAATTCATTAAGTTTTACCCTGCAAGGGAGAGGGCTTTACTCATGCTTAATCCAGATAGGCTGCTGAAAACCAGTCATCTTTCTTTGTATAGTTTGAAGCTTTATGGATCTGGCAGGGTATCTTACATCGCTTTATCTGCAGGCTTCAGAAACTCTGTGGAAGAGAATCAAAGTCCACACAGAGCTGAGAGCATTTGATGCTTCTGATTCAAGGAACATTCAAAGTTTCTGCTGCCAGAGAGGGAAACAGGCTTTTGTACTTTCTGTCTCTGATATAAGTTTCTGCTGCAAGTTTAGACTTGTGTTATAGGCCTGGGGGGTGGGGGGGACACGTCCAAGCTAAATTAACTGAACGTGCTGGCTGCTGCCTTCTGTAAACTGATAATGAGCAAACTGGAAGGGTTGTAGCGTGCAGCCAAGCGGGGCACTGACATGAAGATGTCGGTGGTCACCCTTACAGCAGGCAGGCTTGCAGAGCAGTGGCTGTGCTCACCGTGGGCTGAGGACAGCACGCGTGTCCTCCCGTGCCTGAGGATGCCGGGGGTAGCAGAGGGCAGCATCACGAAGAAGTTGTGGAAGCGGAGAAGCAGAGAGGAATAGAGCTACAGGTGGAGGTGAGGTGGTTGAGACGGCTCAGCGCTTCCCACAAGATCTGGGTTTTGGCTTGTGGGGGTGTTTTCCAGACTTCTGCCGTGCTGGGTGTTTGCTTCTGATTGTGTTTTGCCTAGGAAGCCATTTCCTCCATGAAAAACCAGGCTAATTAAAGAGTTGCCTCGGCTGGGCGGGATTCGGTCAGGACGCCCTGCGGTGCGGGAGGTGCGTCCCTGTTCCTGCACCCGCTCGCTTGCGCTGGGCTCCACCACGTTGGACACCTCCGTCATACACACCAGGAAGGTTTTGCCTGCATCAAGGCCAGGACTAGGGCTGAGACACCCGCCTGGCAATTTCCCCAAATCACCCCACTTCTCTCCCCAGGAGCATCCATGGTGTCGGGCTCTTGGTGCTCCTCTGCTGTCCCCAACAGAAAGGAGGGCGAAGCCAGCTGAGATGCTGGGGACCAGGGAACACGAAAGAAGAGCAGGAGAAATGAGAGAGGTAATTAAGAGCTGGCATGCTGTGCCGTTAGGAGTGGGGTAACGAGGTCGGGGGTAGCATTAGTGCCTACCCCAACAGCTCCCCAAAAGGGGCTGCAGCTCCTGAGGCACATTCACCCCCCGTGTCTGGCTCCTAATCCAGGACTTCAGAACCCCTGCCTTCGGCACTTGTCCATAAACAGCTGCAAAACCCTCTGGAGCGGAGCCTGCCCCGGTCCCCTTGGCTGGCCAATACGTGCAAGGATGACAGCTGATGGCTGCCTTCAGAGATGTGGTTAACCCTGGGCTCCCTGGGCTTCAACCGCAGCTTCCCTGGCTTGGGCTGGGAGCGGCTGGGTCTTGCAGACAGCCGGTATGAGGGTTTCTCCCCTCCGTGTTTTCTTTTCTTTTTTTGTTGAAGGTTAAGAAATAATATAGCAAAAATCTGTTTTACATGAATTCTATGAGTTCCCAAGTCAAAAGTTAGGTAGCGACACAGTTAAGGGTTTTCCTGCAGCCTCTGTTGTGTATATGGACAGTTCTTTAATACTTCTTTCACGGAGTTCTAGTAATGACTAAGCCCTGGTGCGTTTGCTCTCACTAGAAATGCCTCCAAACTCCATACAACCCAGAATTGGGCTGAAACTTGTTAGGAATATGTACATTTGTGCTTTGCTAAACTATCACCTTTTAAAACCGACTCTAACTTCTCTAGTTACTCGTTGCACCATGTAAGGGCTCAGCACCAGGACACTTAAGTTTTACTTCCCGCTCTTCTGCTTACTTTGGTCATCCTTATTTTTAGGAATCGGGCTCACTGATTTTCAGGGTCTTTACCTTTAATTTCTGGCAATACCTTAAATGGATGATTTCAGCTCATTTGATTTCATTCAGAAACCACTCAACCCAACTCATCTTCAGTGATAAGTGATGAAACCAAGTTCAAGCACTTCTCAAAGTGTTTTCCTAAGGTGCTTGTCTGAGCTCAAGCCGTGCTGCATTTCTAGGACAATTTAGGTCTGAAGCTCACTTGAGACTTCATCAACAAGGTAAGAGAGTGCTAGTAATTATTCTAGTTTTTCAAGTCAAGACTTTTGTTTGGCAGAATGGCTCTGTGCTTCCTTTAAAGTTACTGTATCTCTTTTTTTTTTTTTTTCTTTCCCCTCTAGTAACTAGGAATATGAAGCTAGATATTCAGTTTCGTGTTATTTGCTGTCTTGATCATGTTATTTCTCAACAGGGAAACACAAATTTGCTATTCCTAACAGTGAGATTTATTACTGTGTATTAACAAGAAAAAAAAGCCATTTTACTAACAGTTGAATTTAGATAGCCCTGAACAAAACCCAGTCTGGGTGGTAGATTCAGGAGTAGCAACAAGTGTAACGTTCATCTAAGTAATACAAATGTAAAAATGATGGGGGTGTTAAAATAGTTGGCTGCTGTAGAAGCCAAACATATTTCTGCATCCTCAGTAGGTTTTTGGCTTAGCGACGTTAGGCTGGCTCCGTGCGTTCTGCCAGGCTCAGAGAATGTAGTGATGATGTAGTAAAAGAGTTATATTTTTATATGTGTCAAGCAGGCAGGTCTCTCCCTGACAGCGGTGGTGTTCTCTCTCCCATCGAAGCATAATTCTGGCACGTGCCTGCATCAGGTTCTGCCAGCTCCTGACGTGTATTAATCACTGCAAATTACTTTAAGGCAGCGTCTGTGTGGATCTATCAGGAGAACTGATGTGGAGCCTTTAACCTTTGAATTACCTGTTCGTTTTGAAGCCAGCTGATGTTAAGCCTGAGTTAGTTACTGTCCCGTGGCTCTCAGGTGCAAGCTGTTGGTGGATCTCAAACCGATTCCCTGAGAACAACCAAGCACAATATAAAACCACCGAAGTTGAAGCTAGTGGAGCTGGCCTGGGATGAAATTCATCATAGAGAACAAACTTGAAGCAAATTTGTGAGTGAGTATGGGGAATAGACTTATGCTGTTTCTTTTTGAAAGATAAATGGATGATTCTTAAGTGTCATCACAGACTTCTCTCGTTAGGCTAAATTCACTTGAGAGTGCTTTTCTGTTCGTAAGAACATCGTGTGGAATAGAAAGTGCTCGGCTGCAAAGCAAGCTATAAAAAGGTTAATGATTTTAAGGCAAAGTTAGATATAAGCACTGATAATGTTACAAGCTGTGTTATTCCATTTTCTGTGCTAATGCACATCTGTTTCTTTCATTTGAATGCAAGTTTTTGTCTCGTAAAAGAGCTCTGGGTTTGGGAGTAGAGTACTTGACTGTACTTACCACCTGGACATTTTAAAGGCCTGCAACCTATTACTGGCACTGAGGTACTGAAGCTTTTGCCTTCTAGTTTTGTTTTAGGAATAATGAGGAATTCCACTGATTTCTAGGTTGAAGTACTTCTCACAAAGTAAAAAAGAAAAAACCCAAACCCCAAACAAACAGTCCTGATCTGTCCCTTTTGGAGGTCTGGGTTCAAAACACCTCCCATGGCCTTCTTGGTCACCGTGTCTCAGTGGAGCTGATGGTAACTTGGACAAGGCTGTTGGAGTGGTCTCCAGGCATGATGAGCTGAGGAGGAGGAGGGGGGAAAAAAGAAAAAAAAAGAGAAACTCTGCATTAATTCTGTCCAGCGGTCTCTTTCACAGGGATTTTTATGATGTGTGGTTTGTATGGAGGGAACTGAGGCAGAAGAAAGACACATGACTGTCACAGTTGTAAAGGAACCCAAGTTTGGGCTGGAGATCATTCCTTTTAAAACGGGTCCTGCACTGAGCATTTTTCACGCTGCCTGTTGAGATGAGTTATTTCAGGATAAGTGGTTCCATCAACAGGACTCGTGACGCTTGTTCAAGACTCCCAACCAGAGATGGTGCGGTGGAGATGGACGATGGATGAGCCAGGACCGAGGCTGGGGCTGCTCTGGTGTCGATGGCTTTTTCCGGAGTAGGGAGTGCCGAGAGCAGGAAGGAAGAGTTTACCGAGAATAAATTTGACACAGTGGAACAAAGTGTTCCCCTTCAATGTGTTCTACAGCCAGAATAGCAGCAGTGTTTCTGCCAAGTAAGGGGCCTGCTGCAGGAACAGTTTGGCAAGGGGAAAAATATAGCCAAATTTGTGCTAAGCAGCCTGGTAGTGGGTGGCTGGATTATGCAATCTTATTGATATTCAAAATTCATTATGTCTTGCAAAGTATGTCTGAATGAAATGGCATGGTAGAGCAGATAACTTTTTTATTTTATTTTCTTCCCCTCTACTCCCTTCCGAGAGTTGTGCATTTAAACACCTCCATTCAGGTTCTTGAAACTTGAGAAGTAAGACCGGGAGGACAGAGCTCGTAGTGAAACCCTCATCAGGAACCTGAGGGCAGGGCTAGAAAATGCAATGTAAGAAATTCTTGGATTTGTTGAAACTTGGTCCTGGAAGGGATGAGCCAGAAAGGAATCCTAAGAAAAAGAGGAAAAATGCGATATCCTTTCACTTCAGCGTGCTCTTTTTGTAAGTGTAGTCATTTCTGGGAGAAGTATCAAGATTTACAGCTATTCCCAACACTGCCATGTGGGATGAATGAGCTCCCGTGAATGGAAGAATCATCATCGTGTAGAAATCGGTGTGGTTTGGCCTTTGATCATAGTTCAACAGTTGTGCTTGACTGCTTCTACCGTTTCATTGTGTATAAACAAGAATCATCTTCTAATTGCCTGGCTTGCAAATTAAGGAAATCTGGCTGATTTATTCTCACTGTGAGTAACTTTGACCTCACAACGTTGAATTTTAGTATTAGTTGAGGTGTATGTAAGAAGGCATCTGTGTTGTCCCTCTTGCAGCCTTATTCTAGGAACAAGGGTAGGGCTGAGCTTGGGTCAGAGATGCCACAAAGATGTCGGAGCAGAAAGAAAAAGATTGGTGCTTGTAACACTCTCTTGTTGACTTACCCAGTACGTGAGAGGTGATAAAGGCAGCCCATGAACATGTTTCACGTTCTGGTGCTTTTCAAAGTACATCTCTACTTTGAAGCAGACTGTTCCCATGAGCTGTCTTAGAAATGCAGTCTAGCATGAAGCCAAAGACTTGACTTTTCATTAACTGAGCTCAGTAATGATATCTAGCATAAATGTACCCTCAAAGAAATGAGTAAGAAGGAACTGCAGGCCAGGTCTGAGTATTTTCTGTATTGCTGCCTCTGAGCATTAAGGAGTCTATGTGGACTAGAGGCTGGTCTTGGTGTACTCTGCCCCCTCACTTTTCATTCTGTGGTTTAAAGCCATCTTGAAATTACCCTCCCAACTTGCACAAATGAATGACTGTTGACAGCTGGGGGAAGGTGCGTGATACCACTACTACGACAGAGTCTGTGATTACAAGTTTTGATGTGAAACAGTCCTGCACAGAATAAGAAAACCCACTTTTGGCTCCAAACCTTTGCCATTCTGAAGCCAGTTTCTTCTGGTGGCTGTTGCCAGAGGAGGGGAGCCTTCCCGGGTTTTGATTCTCTGACTTGCTACTATAAGCTTGGTCCAACTGCTTCCACCTTCCGCTTTTCCTAAGGCGGTTCCTAAACAAAAGCACACTTGCTATAAATTCCCAGTGCCACTTTGGCAATGCAAGTATTGAGTTTTCCCTCTTCCTTCTCTGGATTTTGTTTCCTTTCACCTTTTAAGTTTCTTTTCTCTTCCCCAAGGGAGTGCTTGTGGTCTTAGATTAAAAACAGAAGTTTGTTCGGTTTTCCATGAAGGTTAATCTATTAAAAATATAATTTTAGTATCCTTTCATATGGTATTTTCCATATAAAAATATTTGTTTTAGTAAAACCACATCTTTCTGATGGAAAAATGTCTGGGCCTTAAAAAAAGTCAACCACTGTCTAGCAGTTTCAGTATATAAATGTTTCTGTGGTACAACTATGATTTTGATGGAGTAAAGCAATGGGAGATAACCAGTTAAGTTCTTCATTTTAACTAAAGTTAATTATGAGATTATTTTTAGCTAAGGTACGAAAGCTTCACACACTAGAGCTTTACTGTGATCTTTTGAATCCTAGAAATGTTAATGTTTATCTGTAAACCATGGGTGGTTTGTGTTGTGTGTGGGTTTGTTTTTTATTTTTTTAATTGATGCAGTAAAGGAGCAGTGGAAGTTAGGTAAAAGCTTGCTAAGATTTTGTGGCAGATTGCCCCTAGACAGCTGAGCTGTAGTTTGTAGTTGCTAGTTACCAAATAATGCAGCTCTGTGGTGGTCTGAATTGGAGAATTTTAGACCTCGTGTCTCGGGAGCCAATCTCTCCATCACTGCAGGTTTCCAGAGCACCAGCTGCAAATGGGCATAAAAAGCCTGTAGTAAAAGCTCTGAAACCAGCCTGTTGGGTTGTGATGTCCTTGACATTCAAAATGCTTTGAGAAAGAATTTTGTTTTGGAAGGAAAGAAGAAAAAAAAAAAGTTTATTTTGAAATTACTTTTTGTTGTTTTGTGTGGAAGATGAGAGGGAAATGTGTTGTTAAGGGGGTACAAAGTCTCACCCCTCTTGGAGTCCATGCTGAAGACCAAATCCAATCTGAGCTGATAGTGGGCTGTTTTTGTTACAGGGCTAGCAGTGTTTTAACCTCCCTCTCCTGGGAGAGTGAAATTACCCCTCATGTATTAAGTTAGGCTATTGAACCCCATAGTTCTCTCCATCAAGGCTCCTTGTTTCAGGGGTCTATTAGCAAGAGCCAGACAACCCAGTAAAAGCCAAAATATTATTGGGAGGCAAGGATTAGAAGGTAACAGAAACGATAAGCAGAAATCTTAAGGAAACACCTCTTTTCTCTTGGTGGTCTGGATATGGCTTGCTTCCTCCAGCACTCCCTGTGTCTTCCTCTTCCTCCCTGGAAAGACCATTACCCCTTCTGGGGCACAAAACCCTTTCCCAAATTACAGGAGTCCCTTGGTCTCTCGCATGCCTGTCTCCGTACAACACTACTGTGAATACAAAGGGGTACCCGCTTCCCATTTTGCTCCCATTTTTTCCAGTCACAGCCATTGCTAATCACAAATACTGTATTTACGTGATGCCATACTCAGTGACCAGCATGCAGGGTGTTCCTCTGTGAGTCCAGATCTGCTCCACTTCTGTGTCAGACCCTAGCGTGACCATGGTGGCAGAGACGTGGTGGGATCTTTCAGAAGATGAGAAACGATTCTGGAGCTGATTTGGTGGCAGCATGTGAAATGACACTGAAGTGCTGTGTCCTTTGCGTTTTTTAAACAGCAGAACAGGTGAATAAACCTCCACAGTGCAGCTGACTACAAAATAACTGGATTATTCAATATATGTAAAAGAAGCATCATCCATATTGCTCCTCAGACATAGTGGCCGGTCTCTGGCAGCTTGGCAAACCCAGCGAAACAAGTACAAGTCTGCAGCTTGCACATCTTTCAAAGCGGTGTTGTTCTATCCCTATGCACTGCGTTAAGTAACTGAGGGAGAAAGTGGTTTTAACGAGGCTGCGTACAGATCTCCAGTGAAATAGATTTTAACTTCTGAATATCAGTAGGTAGAATCAATCTACAGTAAAGATAAAGTCTTTGATTAAATATCACTTCATCCTTCTTTGAGGACAAAATGTTTACCTCTTTAACTGCTTGAACCCTCAGAGAGGCTTCCAGAGGGGAAAGAAAAAAAGGGTGAAGAAAATCTTCATTTTCCTGGTATTTGAAGGGGTAATCCTATCGTACCTCCTTCTGCTCCCAGCTCTCCAGTGTATATTCTGATTAAAAAGCTCAGCCTTCCAGATCTTTCCGGATTTGTATAGATCATTAGGAAGAACACTAACTGATGCTTTTTTTAAATGCTTTCTGGTTGCTGGAGCGATGTTTCCAAGCAGCTGTAGGCATAGAGGAGTTGTGGGTTGCACGGCAGTGTGAAAAGTCCTTCATCTCCACGCACTGCCTCTTGATATACGAGCACGAATATTTCCTCTTCTGCGGTGACGTTATTCGTTTTGCAGAAAACAATACTGAGAGAGAGAAAATAGGAGCTTTTCTCTTAGGGCCATGTCACCAAAGGCCAGCCTAGAGCCTGAAGTGTGGTTACAAAGATACCAGCCTCTCTTTAACCTGTTCTCCCTGCCCCACCATACTATTTGGAGACCTTGTCCCACACAAGGACTGCTAAGTGTTGCGTGATGGACAAAGCTAGAACCAGAGTGCCTCTTTTGCACAGATCTGGTGCTCCCTCCTGCAACCCATGCCTAGCAATTTAAAAGCAAGAAAAGCTTCCTGGCATCACTAAGAGGGAAATATCTGCTTTAGCACAGCAGAAAGCTTTCCTCGGGGGCTGGCTGGAAACTTCTAGGTGGTGCAAAAAGCTTCATGCTAACCCATTTTTAATTGCAGCCCGTGAGGAGTCCCCAAAAACTGAGGGTAGATCTCAGGCGAGATGCCATCCCAAGGGCTGGTGCGG
Organism: Cariama cristata; assembly: GCF_000690535.1. Taxonomy (NCBI): domain Eukaryota; kingdom Metazoa; phylum Chordata; class Aves; order Cariamiformes; family Cariamidae; genus Cariama; species Cariama cristata. Next base: position 3,290 of record NW_009636556.1, on the reverse strand, counting down.
TGCTGATGATGCTGGAGGAAGGACAGCAGAGGAAGGACAACTTCCCAGCTGACGCAGCCCACCGAGGAGCAGTCGTTGGGGAGTGAAGGCTGCTCCTGACCACCCCTCTTTGCAGAAAGCACCCAAGTGTCATGGGAAACACAGCAGATGATATTTGGAAATATAAAAGCAACTCGAGCATCTCACTGATGCAGAAACCTGGTCCCTCCTTTTTTTTTCAGCAGAAAGTTGTCTCGTCCACCCTGACCTTCTCCGCGCTCTCTGTCTGTGCTAATTAGACCAGGCTTTAAGTTATCAGGCCTTTACGTTGGTGGTATTAGCATATAATTTCTAGTCATTTAGCCAATTGTTTTAAAAATTAACCTTTAGCACTGTGAGCTCCTCTTAGGGAGAAGTGGTGTTGATTCCTGATTAGTGTAGTGAAAAGCTGCTGGCAGCCGCCACTGCACGTTACTTCTACCGGGCTGATGAATTTGGGGCATTTTTTTTTCTGTAGTAATTAAGATACAGGACCTGCAGTATTGTTGCACCAGTGGCAGCAGTATGTAGATAAATGTGTTGATGCGGCAGTTTAGCAAGCATCCTGAATTTCTTCTGGATTCATCTTTCTTCTATCTGTCATATCTTAAAAAGAGAGCAATAAAATGGAATTTGTAAAATCACCATTTTGGGTTTTACCTTACCTTTCTATGTAATAAAACAAAAAACTTAGCTCAAGGCTATTGCATTGTTTGTGGCTCTTGAAAGCAGAGAATCTGGACTGTTTATTTAATTGAAATGTAAGCTGGTGACACTTCACGTGTTACATTGGTAGACGAGTTGTGGGCTTGGAACAGGGCCATGTGTTTGCACTAGCAGGACATGAAAACTGCCAACTACAGGCTGATGCTATGTGCTGGTGAGTCAAAATGTGATGACAATAGAAGCTGTATTTCAGAAACAAAATGTTAGCACTGATTATGTTTTTCCCTATCAGCAAAAGAGGGTGCCAGTTGCTGAGAAATGTGATCCAGTTTAGGTTATAACTTCTCCTGAATTTTTAAAAAGAAATATGATGCACATTTTCATGGATAAAAGCCCATGTTAACTGTTCTGAAGGTCTGCACTATCATCGCACAGCGGTGCACATTAATGAGCTGGTACCCTATGTGATCACTGCCACTGATGCATCTGAAAGTGTCATGATCTTTAATTTGGTTAATTTTTTTTTATTAAATTCTCTATCCTTGACATCTGTGTGCAACTGTGTGTGAACTGTGCTTGGAATTTAAACAGATATTTTGGAAGTGGATGTTAGGTGTTATGTTTCTAGACATCAGTGTCAAGAAATGTTACATGATCATCAAAGTGGGGATTTTTTGGGGGGAGGAGGATGTATTGTGATGGAACAGGAATACTTGTTTTTAGTCTTTCCACTGTAGCAGTTATCACAGTAATTAGGGAAAAACAACAAAGAATTGCTTAATTTCTCATAGTCCCTTCTTGTCTTTCTATCATTGAGGAGCAATGAGAGAAACTGCCAGAGAAGGGTCACTGTCAGCAGTGCATCTATAGCAACCTGCAAAGATGGGATGTTCTCTGCCTTTATTTATTGAGGGCAAGAAGAGTTCAAGATGGATATGCTGATGGTAGGATTGCTCTGGTAGGAAGTCTGGAAGTGTAGGGGGGAAGTCATGGCAAGAGCTTGCTAACTTTACTAGGAGTAAAGTTTGTTGGTGTAAGTATATCTGTTGGGAGTCAGAAGAGCAGAGGATCTCCGTACCAGCCTGAAGGTTAGCAAACCCTCCCTGTGCCCATGGCTGCAGTGGCAAAAATGATTTTGTGAGCCTGAGAGATTTTATTTGACATCCTGGTATAAGTCATCACTTACTACCATATGCTGTCTCTGCACAAGCGAGGTTGCCGTATGTTTAAAGGAGCAGTAGGAAAGATTTTCTAATGCAGATGAGGCCAAGAACTAAATTTCAGGCTTTGGGCTGGATTGGGCCAGGTTGTTGGGTCTCCTGAGGACATAAGGTGGGCTTGGGGTAGGGTGGCATCCCTATGGAGACCGTGGTTGTTTATGCTCCCTAATCCTTCACTAGGATGTGCTACAGAGCAACTTTCCTCAGCATGAAATTCACTGTAGGAATAATTGAAATGACACAAGTAATTCTCACTGTTTAAAGTCCTGCTTGTTGTAGTGGGAATACTACAAGCATAATACGCCAATGTGCTGATAATCTCTTAAATCCAATTCTCCCTCTGACCTAATGGACCATTTTTGATGGACATGTTCTTTTTTAACAACTGAAAGAGTCGAAATGACTTCTTGTATTCCCATTCCAGGCAGTGAGATTCCTGGGAAATGGGTTAAATTGTCTCTTTATTGGTCAGGTAAAGAAGGTGAATGAAGACAGAAATTGCAATGCAACATCTCTGTTTTTAATATGATTTTTAATAAGTGGAGGAGTAGATTAAACAGTTTTGTTCTTGTGAGAAATCTTACTCGGTTTATTTTTAATTCACGCTTCAGACTTGCCTGGATTAGTCTTTTCACTGTGTAGCAGCTTTTAATATAGTGACAGGATCAATAAGGGAAGGAAGTTTGGTATGTGCTACTGCTTGTCTGTGTGCATCAATGCCCAAATGTGTGTAAAAAAAAAAACAAACAAAAAAAAACCCACAAAAAAACCAAAAAACAAACCCAAAACACAAACAAACAAAAAACCCCACAAACTATGTAGAGATTTTTTTTCTCCTTTTCTTCTAGGTGCCAAATTTGAAAGATCTTGAAAATCTGTTTGAAAATTCTCTGAAGAATCTGTTTTCTTTGAGGAAATGCTTCCTCAGAAAAATCTAAGTATTTTTCAGGAACACAAATTTCCATCTGAGCTTTCTGTGGTGATTTTTCAGAGTAATTAGCTTAGACAACATCATTTTGATCTCATGTGCTAGCAAGAAATCATGATATTAAGACCAAAATTTCAAAGTAAAACTTTTTAGGAAAGTTAAAATATTACAATATTTTTTTTTTTTCTAGTTCAGGAGGATCAGTAGAAGTTGTCTAAGCCTTAAAGTCTGTATCTTTGGCTAGTCCAAATTTAAAGGGGTGTCTTCAGAAAATGTGTAGCACTGACATTTAGAACTTCCTCATTTTAATAGGCGTTTCAGATTAGTTGTCAAAAACTTGAGGCATATAGTGAGGATTGTCAGAAATACTTAATGGTGAAAGCCAGCTGTTTTTGTTAACTACATCACTGGATTGTCATTTAAATACGTACCAGTACAGGCTGGGGCTTGACCTGCTG
>NW_009636555.1:26783-28956 GCF_000690535.1 Cariama cristata | reverse complement strand
TCGTCCCCAAGCCCGTAGCATTGCATAGGATTGTTGACACCCAAGTGCAGGACCCAGCACTTGGTCTTGTTGAACCTCATACAGTTGGCCTCGGCCCATCAATGCAGCCTGTCCAGATCCCTCTGTAGAGCCTTCCTACCCCCAAGCAGATCATCACTCCCACCCAGGAGTGTCTTCCTCCATCTTAAAATGGACTGCACTACCAGCAAGGCATCAGCTGAACTCTAAAGCAGGAAGAAAGAGCAGGTGTTCAAAGATCACTGGCCTGCATTAGAGTCACACGTGGTGCTATAGGGAAAACAGACTACAATGGATAGGCAGCTGTACTTCCCCCTCCTGACATTCACGCAAACTATTCAGTCTAAAGCCACAAAGAGAAATCATTTTCCATTCATAGCAAAGTATGGGGTTTTTTTCCCCTTTCATAACCATGCTAAGATCCATAAATCTTGCCTTAAAGGACAAGAGAATAGTCTTCATGGACTTAAACTGCAGAAGGTGTCATTTGAAAAGCAATAAAGTAACTCTAACCAATAAGATAACAGTTTAGAGGAGTATACACTGCTTACTACCACCTCAACCAGTCTGATCTATTATTGCTCTGGATACACAGAGAGCAGATGTCTCATTGTGGTGAAAAAGGCTATAAAACAATTAAATCATAATAGAAAATAACACTTCTCCTAGCTGAAGGCACTCCTCCCAGGGTCTGCCTCTGTTTGATACAAAGGCTCGGTTGGTCATGTTGCATAAGACAACTGATTCCAAAAGGGCTCAGTTTTATAAATGTCCGATTAGGAAGTTTCCTCTCCATATAATTATAGTTCTAGTTGATTGAGCTCCAAATTTAATGAAGTTTGCCTAATGAATGCAATGCTCATTCTTCTAAATAAAACAGAACATCCATCATGAGCTAATGGAAGGAATTTAGCAGTGAAATAGCTGAACTATTAACAAAATCGTGCACACTCTCATTAAGCAAGAGTATTATTCCAAAGGACTGCAAAACAGTAATTCAGATTTATATTTAGGTAGACGTCAGTTTCCTGAGATTAGACAAGTAATTCCTTCACTTGATAGCACACAAATCTACAGTCTGAAATATCTAGCAAATCATATGACTAAGTGTAAACAGCGTGGCCATTAAAAGAAAAATGGTCTTCCTATCTAAAATTATTTCAGTATGCCAAAGTGCTGGATGAAGTAGTGGTTTATTTATAGCATTTTAAAGTCTCACAAGAGACTATCAAAGTATGGGGAGACAGATTGTTGTCATGTGTTCTATAGCAAAAGGAATATGAAGAAAATAAATAGCCCATTTTCATTATATCGTAAAGATAAGTATAGAGATTTAGAAAGTCTGAGACCAGCTACAGGGTTGCTTACTGTGTTTATTATACGGAAGCAGGAAAGACTATGAGCAGTGAGGTACCAGAGAAAATACACAAACCAGCATAGATCAATTACAATCAGAGAAGACCAAGAAAATTCGAGACAGACACATTATGTAAATAAGCAACAAGATGACAAATAAAAACTCTCAGCCAGCAAACTGAAGTCATGCACTCCGAGTTGAAAAGTAATCATCAAATAGGTGCTTCACAGAAACTTTGATTTGACACATCACCCATACCTACTCCTTTCTTCAACAGGTATATACCACACACAAACCTCATTACTTCTTCTGAAAAACACTTCCATGGGGGCTTTCATTAGCCTGAGTTGAGGGTTGAGCAGGTATACTGGGTCTGGCTGGGATGGAGTTAATTTTCTTCACAGCAGCCTCGATGGTGCTGTGCTTTGGATTTGTGACTAAAACAGCGTTGATAAACACACCAGAGTTTTGGCTACTGCTGAGCAGCACTTGCACAGCATCAAGGCTTTCTCTTTTTTCACCCCTTCGCCCCCCTGCAGTGATTAAGCCGAGGTGGGCAAGAGGCTGGGAGGGGACACAGCCATGACAGCTGACCCCAGCTGACCGAAAGGATATTCCATACCACGTAACGTCATGCTCTGTGATAAAAGCTGAGTGTGGGTGGGTTAGTCTGGCAGGTAGCCATTCCTCAGGGACCAGCTGGGCTTCAGTCTGCTTGTGGTAGGTGGTGAGCGACTTTGCATTTTGTCTTTGCATTGCTTCCCCCCTCTCCTTCACTTATTAAACTACTTTTATATC
>NW_009636555.1:0-26760 GCF_000690535.1 Cariama cristata | reverse complement strand
TCCGATTTCTCTCCCCTTGCTCACTAGGGAGAGGATTTTCCTTCTTTCCCTTTCACCCTCTCTCTGTTTGTGCTCTGACACCCTTGTGTTACAAGCGTGTTAGTCTCTTACAACACACTTGGCATCTATCCAGAGACCAGTTAGAAGAGTAATGAACCTGAAGGAAACACAGCCAATTCAAATGGATCTCTCATTACCAAAATGCACGCTAGGTCAGAGGGGGGCTGCTACAAAGTCAAGGAAACCAGCCTAAGTGGAAAAACTACCATGAGGCCACTCTGCCTCCAAGGAAAGTCATAATAGATGCATGGGCTAATAGATGCACGTACCCACTCTTACCCTTCTACCTTACCCGTGACTGAAAAGAAAATATACTATTATTAAGCAGAAAAGAGAGCAGATGAAAGATCCAGAAGTAGGATGCTCATCAGTCCGTTTACAATCAAGGCAGTGTTTTAATAATTCCTAAACCAGTGAAAAAAAAATAAATCACACAGGAATCTAATACTCTTATTCTTGTTTACAAGGACAGCCTGCAGATATCACCACCAGTTACATTTTGAAGAAAGCTAAAGCAATTGGCAAGATTGCTTCAGGAAAAACAAGCAGTTGGGTACAGTAAAAGCATTTGGGCTGTTATTGAAGACAACTGCCTCTGTATCATACAAATAGCAAGTATCTCTGTGTCAAGACATCCCTGCAATGGAAATAAGCTATTGTATACTCTAGAAAGCCAACTTCTGTTCATTAGCACTAGGAAGTTGGAATCTCTAGCTAGTTATATGTAGAGACCAGAGATCTGGATGTAAGGAAATGGCTTTCACTCTCAAAACAGCATAGCCAAAGGGACGATCAGACTGATGGACAGAACTGTAAGATACAAAGAGACCTCATGTGCCAGAAATAGTATTGGTCTCAGCCACTCATACCCAGTTCTTGGGTTTTTCAGGGCCCTGGACAGACATAATTTACTGGAAGCAGAACCTACTCCTACTGGTGCAGAATGCCTTTGATTACTGGTGTGTTTAATCAGAGGTGGGGGGAAGATCAATTTGCAAAAGAAATTTAAGAGGGTTGAAGTCTCAAGGGATAATTTAACTTAACTCCTAAGTTAAATTTCTGCTCTGGCAGGTGACCTGAAATTCAGAGCAGTCCAGCACTACTGCCAGAGCAATCCGACAACTGAGGTGCGCCCAAGCATAGAGCAGATCCTCCCTATTCAATTGCACTGATTCCAGAAACAAAAAAGGAGACGTAAATCCTCCTCAAGGAAGTACACCTTGGTACATTCTGAACCTAAAATATTAGTTATTTTTCACATAAACAAGTGTTTTAATCCCTAGCAACAGAGCGAAAAATGCTTCCTTGATAAACTCAGCCTGACATTAAATACAGTTATTACAGTCTTAAAAAAATAAATATTCATGTTACTGATATTCCTGCCTGCCCAGCTTCAGAATGGCTGAAAAACACAGCCTGGGCAAGACTGTACTGATCTAGGGAAAGTATATCAATTTCTACTCAAAAAGATTCAAAGATTTCAAGTTTTCAGACTGTAGCAACAGGATTTCTTAATGTGATAGACAAATACTGATGAGGTAGAAAAATATACAACATGAAAATTAAAAGCAAACAATTATCAACCCAGTTTTCTGTATCTCTAATGAGTCTCTGGCAATAAAGCTGCCACTACTGAAGCATACCACTTGTAAAATATCTTAATGACTCACAAGGAACAAGATAATGTTTAAGAAAAGGAATTAAACTTTTGAACAACAGAGTTTAATTCCACTGTGAAAACAAGTGCCTCGAAATTAGTCAATGAAACCATACATTTCATACAAAACTGCAACGTATGATTTCAGTTCAGCCATAAGACACAATGAATAAGCCTTTAAGTATCCATGAAGAAACCAATTGCCTTTAACATTTTAGACTAATTAAAAAAGCAGAACAAAAAACTAAGCATGTTGATTGCTTAGTTCTGTTAAATTGCTGATAATAGACAACATGAAAAAGAGTTCCTAATCTTTTGTACCAGACAGTAAAGTCTTTTAGCATATAAATAACATTAAATAATCAATTGTAATGCTTTCCTTAATTTTACAAATGAGGAAGTAACGGGAGTGAAGCACTGAAGTGTATGCTAGTCTTTGAATCTATTAAAAAGTGGACCTGCAGGTAGATGCTATTAATCAACAAACTGCTGCTTAAATAGCTATATCCTTAAGACTCAAATGTTAAAACTTTGTCTAAGATTTTATATTACAGCAAGCCTTTCACTTCTCTGCTCTTCACTTGATTGCTTCACTTTGCTCTCCAATTAAGTCCTACACAGCCCTTCAGCTTAATTCAAAATTCATAGAAGCAAGAGTTGAATGCAGACCCTCTAGTACAAAGCCTGAATGTCCTCAGCACTAAATCTGAAAAGGGATTAACATATTAATAACCAGACCATTTTGATTTTCTGCATTTCTTTCCAATTGTCTCCTTCATATTTTTTTGTTATTTTGTTTTCAAGCACAAATACAAAACTGAACTACTGTAGATAGGAGGAGGACTGTGTGCAGGCCATAATTAAGATTAATGCTGGAACTATGATCCGAGTTTGTAGAAAGTTAAGACCTAGAGATAACTGAAAGGCCGCAATGTCAGGAGAAAAAGATTAGGATAAGCTTCAGAGTAGGATGAGGGAGAGGAGATGAGGGAGAGGAGATGGCATTAAAATGAGTACAAAGGAGAGGACAGGAGTGTATCAGAGGGAGGCAATCATAATGGGCAAGAAGCGAATGGTGATGGCAATCAGCTACACACATGAGGCAATCAATCAAAACTAACCAAAAATACAGATCTGGAGCAACTCCATTTTGAGAAATCAGGAAGTGGAAGATTGAAGGGAAGAGTACCTGTGAATGATGGCTCAGAAGCATGCAGAACCTAAATACAGGCAGCAGTCAGTTAAACCCAGCAGCAAGCAAAGCAAGATTAATATTTGACAGTAAATAGGAGAGCAAGATGTTATCTGGACTCAAGTACAGTTGTGTGACCTGACTGCAGAAATCTTACGTATGAAGAAAGCTAAGTACCGATCTTCCAGACAGTAAAGATACAATTTCTCACAGATAACTGTAAGCTAAACTACTTTGTCAGCTAGGCAGTAGGAAAAGCATCACAAAAAACCCACACCTCTAACAGTCATCATGTCACATAAGATTTTCCATCTTTAGGTAAAAGCTTGGGCCACTTCCACACATTTTGGTCCAAACCACATTCTAAATTTTCTTTAAGGCAGCTGAAGAGGAGCTGATTTCAGTGTGGTAGCCATAGAAGTTCATCAGAACAGTGCAAAACTTGAGTGAACAATATTAGTGCATTAGGCACAAGCACAGTGCTGCACTCGCGCAGTTGACCTGTTTCTGAATCGCAGCTGCCTCGTACACCTGCTGGCTTCAGACGACAGCAAAGCACATCTGCATCTGCCTCCCGCTTTGCACACATGCCCATGTAGTTGTCCTTAGCATAGTTAGTTTTAGAGCTCTGTATGCTAATCCTTACTTAGTCATCGTGCCCGTCTACTTAATATTTTAACACACTCCAAATAGACTGCATAGCCTTAATTTAATTTCCTTATTACACCCTCCGTTCTTAATTGTAAATGATAGGAAACAAGTTTAAATTCAGGAATAGCATTCCAACAAGCTAAGTAATTCGCAAATCAAAACAAACATAAGACTCCCAACGGGAAACAAATATTTTATTTTTTTCTTCCTCAGAGTAAACCATCTGGTTTATAACAGAAAAACAGGAGAAGATGCTATTAGAGAGAATAAAAATTCTCAATTTGAGCCTGAGCCCTGAACTCTAATATGACTTAATTTCTTCATTACCATTTGATGTAGATGTTTACCTCACTATTCTATAAGGCAAGTTACAGAACTGAGGTGTGTTTATCTAATTCCACTTTGCATCTGTGCATCTCATTATATTTTTTTTGTTTAAAGGCAGAATTTTCAATCTTCTGAATAATGGATAGCATTCAACATCAGTTCAGCAACATGTAAAAAAAGCCACTGATAACAATTGACCTAAATGTGTTGTACATGAGCTAATACAAACTGGGCGAGAAGAATTCAGTGGGAATACTGTATTATTAAGAAGAACAGAAGACAGCAGCTGCTCTTGATGAATTTCCTGATATGCATAGGTACACTTGTGACAATTTGATGAAATAGCAGTAACATTCAAAAAAATACTCTTAGCTAACCACAGTTGTCTTTATGGCACCAGTACTGTAAAACAATTAAGAGGGAATGCACAGCCAGATTGCATCCTGCCTGCACACATTTGCAAGTTTTAGAGAAGAACCATATCCTGAATAAACACATCATCTATTGCAGTAAAGCAAAATAGTGTTTACAAAACACTATTTGCCCAATTAGCAGCATCAATCAGAAGACAGCTTTAAATTAGATGAACTGAGGAAAAGTCAGAAATTTTGCAAATGGAAGTCTTGTCTTAGCATCAATGTTACAGTCTTTTTAGGAAGTTAACCTGCATACGGACAGAGAATATATACAGAATGTATGTGAGAACATCCCTTAACAAAGGCTCTTAAGAAAACTATCCTGCCAAAGGATAAGAGAAAATTGTTCTCACCCAGATGAATAATTGTTTAAAAGACAGGAAATGGGATAAGCGTAAACAACCAATAATCATTGTGAGGGGAAACCACCAGTGGGATCCTACAGAGATGAATGCTTAGGTATATGCTTATTTATGAAATCATTTGGAAGTATTTATAAATCATCACATTTATAAAAATTCAGAAATACCATATACAGTGGATAAGGATTTTGAAAAGGAACGGTACTGCAGAAAAGCCTCCTTACAGTGAGTTTCTATATGCCATAAGGAGCCCAAAAGATGCAAAATACAATTATTAGGAAAGGAACAGTGAACAAAACAAAAAACAGAACAAAGTTTTAGTCTTCCTCTCAAAGAAAAAAAATTGAAAACACACAAAGAAAGGAGGTAGCAATGTATAGGGTATGAAAAAAACGTATGTGTGAGAAACGACTGAACAGACCGACTCTTCATGTAAGACAGGCACAAAACTGAGGGCATATGCAGTTCTACCAACTCATGAATGGCAAGGAAGAGATGAATAATGGGGTGGTTTTTTCCCCAATACCAAAACTAGTCACCTAGGACAGTAAGCAGACTTTAAAACTAAAAAGTTTTCTACACAATATGGAATCAAACTATGGAACCACTTGTAATGGGACATAGTGGGTGCTCTTAGGTTTGCACAGACTCAAAAGTAGATTGGACAAAAATCATGGAAAAACAAACTAAAAGCGATCAAATAAAACTCACTGCCTCTGACCATAGAAGCATTAACACTGCACAAACTTTTGTAAGCCTGGAGCGTAGTACTCTGGGAAATGCTCACTTACTACAGGCTTTTCCTACTCTACATTTCTCTCCTAGGTACCTGCCTTGAGCAATTTTTGGAGGATGAGTAATGATCATGTTTGATCTTTCGTCCGACCTGAAGGAACTTTTCTTGTGTTATCAGAACACTGTTCTAGTTCCAAATTCAGCCAGCAAATCTTGAGAGTTATGTTCTTTCTTAAGATTTATCTTCCAAAATTTGCGTTACTGGCCAAAAAAACCCAAAACACGTTCAATGTATATATAGTATTCAACATTGTTTCAGTGTAGTCACTTATTACTGATTTTGCAGACAACACAGCTGCATAGGCCTGTCCTAAGGCCGGTTTAATTTATTTTAAAATTGAATAGAACCTGAAATACAGAGATTGGGATGAAAATTGCATCATGGAGTTACCTCTTTTTACTAGTTAGCGTGAATGGATTTTCTTTCCCCTTTCATTTGCCACAGAAAAAGGCAATGATTGGTAGATTACTTGTGCACATACAGTTAAGATAAAAACTACTCCTCACCAAGTAAGTCTTTTCATCAAAACAATAAGAAGTCAAGAACATATTTATTTCATATATACCTCATGTTCCTTTTTTGCTTTCATTTATCCTCCACACGGATTCAGAGGCTGAAAACATGCAGAGAAAAAGGGTGTTGAGCAGAAGTTGCTTCTCCTGCCTCTCCTCATTAGGATTTTACAGTGAGAAGACTCCACAAGTTTTTAACCATGTTTTCAAAAAGGTCATCCCTCAGTCTTTACTTTAGGGTATATCATCTAGTTTCTTCCCAGTAAAAGTGTTTGGCTCCATAATGTGTATAAATTTGCAGCTTATTTGGCAGCTAAACCAAAACAACAGAAAAACAAGAGGCCCACAAAACCTGACACCCTTGATACTCAATTATGTGAACTTCAAAAGCAAATGACAACTAATCAGATGACAGAGCAGCTCAGGCAGCCCAACAACTGTTACAACAACAGATGACAAAAATGTCTTAATAAACTAATGAATATTGCCCAGGTCAACTTAAACAAGAATCTGCTAAAGCATTTTATTGTAGTGTTTACAAGAAATATTCCACTTCTTGTTTTCTAGATCACAAACAGGACAAAGAAATCACATTACTCTCCCAAGCTATACTGTACTTGCCAAAGGTACCGGAAAAACAGAGTCCTTTGCCTGACTCAGCTCCTTCTCGCAACAGCCTCACGCCTTTGCAGTCTGACAAATGCATTTTCTCTGTGGGGCATGGGAGCATTGCTGCTCCTGCTCTCCGGCACGGCGGAGAAATGCACTGTCAGATCTCCATTGCTTAGCAACACAAAGATCTGCGGCAGGAGCTTCCCACGCTGCGGCAGTGGGCAGCTGGCTCAGCAACTTTCTCCCAGGTCATGGGTTTTTACCAGCAGCGCTGGTAGCAAAAGGCTGAGTTGGGCTGTGCCAGGCAACAGGACACACTCAACGAGGTAGTAGAAACCAAGTAGTCTACCAGCACATCAAAAAAAAAAAATTCAGCTCACTAGCTGTCCCAACTGAATCCTTGAGTTGTTCTATCGGACACATCTTGCTTGTTAACCAACGTACACCTCAAAATTTCATTTTTCCATATGTATGAAGGAACAGCACGTTATGTTGATGACACTGAATGTGCCAGACAAAAATCCTTCAAAAGAGAGAGAACAGCTTTATTTGGTCATGTGTTAGGGAAGAGATACGGCACTGCATTGCAGCCTTGAGGCTCTGCTAGGTAATACAAATGCAACCACAATGTGACTTCCTTGACAGTTTTCTTCCCAGAAGACAGGATCCCAAGACACAGCTGCGGGGCACCTCAGATTAAATTGACCATTTGCATGGCATGTGAGATAAGAGAACAGGAGAGGCCTGAAAGCACTACAGATGTGTGCGACACTTCTAGTGTAACAAAATACGAAATAATAATGTCATTAAAACTTTGTGCATGAGAATGGGCATGTCTGTATGCAAGTATCTACAACTTAAACACTCCACATCATTATTACTTAGGAAAGATCTTTTCACACTCTTCAAAACTTCACATAATGCACCTCATCTCTAGACAGAATACATCCAAATGCAAGGTTTGGAAATGCACTGCTATTAGTATGGGAAGTTTACAATTTTGCAAGCGTTTCTGTCAGGACTTTGTCATGTACTTATTACCTGAGAAACTGCACATCTTAATTTTATTCTTAGATAGTTAACATTACCAAAAAACCCCACACCACAGATTTCATAACTCTCACTTCAGAAAGCATCAAGTAAGATGACAGCCTACAATTTCTAGTTTTGCTGAGGTCAATGTACCCAGTTGCCCAAGAACTGTGGTCTTTTTTCCTTTATTTTTTTTCCTTGAAGTCATACAAGTTCTCAAATAAACATTGTTTTAGACAAATAAAGACTGAAGACTGATACAAACCCACTAGTACAAACTGCTCAATTTAACTCACTGTAGCACAAGTTTTGAGGACGCTTTATTGTAATTTGTTCATAAGATACTGAAGTAAAAGGTGACACAAATACATACAGTTTAAAACTCTGAAGCATATCTGGACTGAGCCATTTTAATGGTGTTTCCGCAAGATGTTCACCTAGGGGTCACCAAACAAGTGCAGGGACAAATCATCTCTAAACAGCACGTTTCAGATGGTTACTCTGATCCTCAAAAGCAAATCCAATCAAATTTCCTTATAGCAAGAGAATCCAACAGTAACATCAACTATTCTGTTTTTCACTAAACCCAGAAAACCTTCTGAAATAAGCTCAGTGTTTGTCATGCTGGCTCATTATCTTACATGCATAATTTTCCATCAGCCTCTTCTCTTCACCCTTTGTGTTCTCACGAGAACTTGACCCCAATCCCATATAACCCCATCTCTGCAATAATGCCTTGCAGCCGTCATCAAATTATTCCAGCAATTTAAGCAGCCCAACAAAAAAGTTAACATCTTTTTTTAGCTTAGCTGCTACAACCACTGGCAGAACTGCAAGTAAAAACTTAAACTGGAAAGAGAAATTACACCTCTCTGCTATACTTTCTCCTTGCCTTTTATACTTTATCTTAAAGGGTAGGAATAAATAACAAACCTTGAGATTACCAGCCCTTTCAAAAACAGGCAACCTTCACAAAAACAGGAGCAAGTTATCACCCTGTTTCACCAACATAGAACCTATAAAGGTTTGTTTCATGTTATCTGAATGTAAATATCCTTAAAAGCTCAACAATTCCCAGTCATACTTTCCCACAGCAGTACCATACTACTAATGCTGTGATCTAGCTGTTGAAGAGGTACTATTCAAGATTTTTAACTACTGACTACACTGTTTGATAGGCAACATTTTTAGCAGGCTCTCTTTTACAATTTACAGTCACCAGTCAAACATCTCAAAACGATGGGCAAGAGTTTCTAGCTGTAGGTCAACTAAACAAAAACTCCTGGGGTTGCTTATAAAAGCCAAACTAGTAACTGGGGCAGCCCACAAATGTTCTTGCTGGCATGTTTCAGTGAGGCACAGAGCATCTTGCTTTAAAGTTTATCACCTTTCCTTACTTTTTTAATGACTTAAAACTAAGATTTATGACAGCAGAGCAGGCTGCCTCCTCTCCCCTTCTCTGATCCCAGTATGAACACTGCAAGATCTGGCAATGTTATGAACACTGATGCTTCTCTTGGTATAGATACACACTGCTTCAGTTGGAAAGAGGAGTGCAACAGGGAAGATTAATAGGTTATTTGGCTTCTAAATTGAATCGTGTTTACCTCAATTGAGAGTTATCAGTAAATCTGACTTCCCAAAGATTCATACAAAGGGTTACAGTGTCAACCAGTGATACCATCTCCTTGCCGAATCTCGCACACATGCTATGAATTGAAACGGAAGCACAACAGACTGCATGAACAGCAGAAAATAGTTTGGGTCAAATCATCTTTGAGATTAATAATAAAAACAGGTTTTGCTGAGCAGCTTTTTATTAAAAATAGCATCAGATTTCAAAAAGAATTATGTAATGCTTCTATATAAAGGCAAATACTGCTGGGAATGGTGTCATTACGGGTAATAGAGATTCATAAAGTACTAGCAGTGACAATATGGCCCAGACAGTCCTCGGTACAAGGACCAATCCCCTCCCCCCCGACCCCTTCCCATCAACTCCCCACCAAATCAACAAAGCTGATTCTATTTTAGACTTGGTATATACTGAAGATTATATCTTTCAGAAAAGTTTTTCATATGAAATAGCCTTGAACAGAGCAATCATGACATGATTTGGCTAAAAATTAAATGACACAAAATAGCATCTCGATTTTAACAGGGCACTTAGGGAACTGGCTGCTAGAGTTAACTGGAATAAAAGAATCAGAAATTTGAACATGGAGGAAGCCTGCAATTTCTTTCAGACAGCAATGCCAAAACTCCAAAGAATAAGCATTCCAAGGAGAAAGAAGTAGAAGTCCTCCAGACCCATTAAGAGACATGTTAGAAGCAGAGGAGGAATGGAAAGAAAAGACTAGAGTAAAGTGATAATTCAAAATTGCTTCAAAATATTGTGTCAGTCACATTAAAAACAAACATTAGAAAAATGTTTTCCTGCCATATAAAGAAAAAAACTCACTTCATAGAAAAGTTTGGGTTGCAAACCAAGGCCAATCTAACTTTATACTTTGCAAATTAAGCAACAGAATTGCATGTAAATTCAACAAAGACTATATGATCATATGGGTGAACATTAAAGATTTTCACTGTCAGACCCAACTTTATCAGCTAGAAAAAAAAATATAAAGGAAAGCCATAAATTAGAGATAACATACAACCAAATCACAGGAAGCTTCAGAAGAGATTTTTCTAGTAGAAATTAAAGTAGTGCCAATGTACAATGTAGCAAAGAGAAACTATCTAAAAATACCACACAATACTCTCTGGGAAGCTAAGAAATGTCCTCTGTCTGTCACAGCAGAAGCCTGTTGCTCTGGTCTTCCCTTCAGCCTCACACTCTTCTTGCCCTACGCTCCGTACCGGCTGCATCTCAGACTCTTCCACTTTACTCTTCAAGCTCCTTGTCCAGTCCAGATGCTTTTTTCGCCTGAGCATGCTAACTTGCCCATCATCCCCCTCCCCAGACAACTCCCCCTGACCCAGCCATTTTCTTAATAAAGGAATATAAAGTAGTAAAATAATATCAGCTTTCATACCATATTGAGGTGAAAGAAACCATGTTCCAGTGTGTGACCAAAAGCAATCAATGCCAGGCTGTAAAGGGTTTGCTTGCAATAAAGGTGAACAGTCCTTACTGCAGATAGGACTAATATAGCAGCCAAAATTACCCTCCTATGGATTTAAAGAGGCTTATACACACTATGAGTTTGGGGGGACAGAGTTTATTTGTGGGCAGTTTGTTGGTTTTGTTTGTTTTTAAGCATTGCAGAAAATGTAACTGGGGAGGCTCTGCTTCCATTGCTGGGAGCAGGGGAAAAGAGCAGTGTGCCCAGTTAGAGTTCTCCTCCCTTCTCCATGCTCAGCACTTATTTAAGGTTGAAGTTCACCATGCAAATAAATTTGATGAAAAGGCTTGGATATAAAGAAAATCACTCATTTGGAAAAATATAAGAATGATTTCAAGATAAAAATTTAAGGAGAGCAGGGGAAGGGACAGAGCAAAAAATGAAAAAAATCCCTTTAAGTATTAACAATACATTTGAAACAAGTCCTTTGACTCTTCTTTTGGAAGAAATTTCCTCTGGGAGTTTACTTTTTTTTTTTTTCCCTACAAATGAAAGTAAAAAGCTAACCAAATTTTTATTTAAATCAAAATTTTTCTGGGTTCAGGCACTAAGTACAGAAAATGAGACAACAACACAATCCTAATCTATATTTCTGTCATTCACAAGAAACAAATTCAAGGTTTAAAGCAAGATAAATAAAACAAATACCAATTACAATGAGAGCCAACCTCACACAAAGTCATTAGCCAATTGCCTTAAAATAAAAGCCAATAAAATCTTGATTTCAAGCAAACTATTATAACCAATACTAACATACTTAACGTATACACAGTATATTCACACTCATTCTTGATGCAAAAAGAGGCTATGATAAATTTGATACCAGATACCAGAGTGCAGGTGAACACAGTATGAAACCCTGAACAGAATTCAGAAAACCCTTCTCAGTCTCAGAGCAGCTCTCCTGTGTGTTTCAAACTAAATGTGTGAGCTTCATGGCTCAGTCATCTTAGGTACCGTGCATTCTGGACCAATCCAGGCTTAACCTTAACCGCTAACATCAACGTTACATGTTTTGCTATACTAGAGGATGAATCTAGAGAACATCCAGGGCTCAGTCCTCAACAGTTACAGCCAGAGTTTTTGAACCATCAGTCCTACAGAACTGAGAACAAAAAATTGATTCTTTCCTGGTTTGAGTACCAATAAAATGCTTGTCATCTTCCAATCACTATTCCACTTACTCTGCCCCAGTGCATTTATACCAAAAGCGCAGTACTGCTGCAGACCACTGATACTTTAAGGAAAAGTCATCTAGTCTGATCACACATATTCAATCACACGCTATTCAATTTCTTGATCTTTACCTTCCTCATGTTTTATCCTACTCTAAATGCTATTTGTAACACTCATTCACACACTATTGCTCAAATATTCTCACTCCATCCCTTGAATTTCTTCAAAGCTTGCCTCTACCGTTAAACTTTTGTATTTTGAATGTTGGGGTTTTTTCTTTCATTCCAGCCTACAGGTTTCAAGATCCACAAGTCATATCTAGTAACAATGTCATTTTCACCTTACCCAGATCTTTTTTTAAAAGCTACTTCAAATTTCACCTTGGTACTAGCAGTTTTTCGGCATCTTGCACATGCATTTTGTCTTGTATCACGTTCTCATAGAATTAAACACAAAGATCTAGACAGAATGAGGTTGTTTTTTTTAAAAACAAATTTATATTCATTGCATCCCAAAATATCCTCACTGCATTGTAATATTTATTTTTTATATATGTCTACACAAAGTAACAGTGCACATAGACATAGCTTAGCTTTTGCAACAATAAGAACATATTACTCCCAAAAAGATTGTTTAGTAAAGTAATTCACTGAAGTACCATTGAAATAATTGATACACTTCTGTCATCCACAGTTCAAAAGATTTATATTATAAGAGAATTTGCTAGGAAGTTTGGGTAGACTTTCAAAGAGGATAGCATAGACATAAATATTAAAAAAACCAAAAACAAACCACACAAACAAACCAGAAAATACAGCCTACCAAATATGTTGGTGGAATGTCCTTTCCGAGCAATTGGTTTGAGCTCATTATGCCCCCATCCATATTGCCTATAATTGTCCCAGGCATGCTTCATCATCTAAGAGATGGAAAAAAAAGGATTTGATTACATTATAAAACTACTTTGTATGAATACAGTATTTTACTCCTTATTGGAGACTTCATCTTCCACAGTCATCCTAGCATACTGATAATTACTTTGCCACTATTTCTTTCTCTTACAGAAATCAGATTACACAGCATGAATAAATTTGGAAACAACTTCAAGTCTATTTGACTTGAGCTACAGAGCCTAATGCTCATTTTCTTGTTCTTTCTTTCTTTTCCTTAAATATATGCACAGACATTTAAAAATTTAAGCATAAGGAATCCATTTAAACATAAAGAATTGGTGAAAAATACTGGCTAATGTCTAAGACATTAACCAAAAGAAAAAATATCTACCAATATCTGAAGCATAAAAGTGATTTATTTACACCGGTGCATCCAAGTATGACTAAACAATTTTGCAAAAGGCATAATAAAATTATTAGCAACACCTACTTGACAAAGATAGACTGTTATACAGCCTCTACCAAAAGAAATGTCAAAAGCTTTGCTCTGTAGAAAGCATAATGAACAAAGCAGTATAAAATTATTAATATTTGCTCCACAAAACACACCCAACTCTTTTTAATAGATGCTTCCACCACCTAGTAAGCAAACTACATCTAAAAACCAAAAGGTTTTGTTGACCCATAAGTATTAGGTGTGCACATCAGCCGCTAAACAGTGCTTTTATGGATTTGCTAAAACTTTCCAAATTCCTTGCTTGTTGGTATACAGCAGAAATTCAGCAGCTAGCAAACTGTAAAGCAAATGCAGGTTTTTTAAAAAATAAAAAATCAAATATTATTAGTTACCTGAACAGATCAAAGCAAGTAACAGGAAGAAATAAGATCCCAAAAGACACTGCTCCCCACACAAGAACAGTTAGGAACAAACCTGTTCTAAAACAGCCATGCAGCTGTATCCACAACATTATAGAGATTTTGTATTGCATCTTAGAAAAGGTATTAAAATATTGTTAATATAAACAAAAACCCAAAGAAAATGTATAGGACCTAAGTCATGATCTCCACAAGTTTGAGAAACGCCCTCCAAGAGGCGAGCCATGCTAATGTAACTAACAGACCAATACTAACCCTTTAAGAAACTGACTATATCAGGGCAAGTAAAGTTTTCACTATGATTTACAAGACTGAAGTTTTCTTATTTTAATCAGAGACTTCACCGTACTCATAGAAAATGTGAGGGAACAAGCAGATGTTGGCTACAAAGTGAGGTGTAGTGAGATGCCTTACCAGCACTACCTCGCATAGAAGCAGCTCCCTTCTCTTACCGAGTTCAGGATTTAGGGGA
This sequence comes from Cariama cristata, assembly GCF_000690535.1. Classification (NCBI taxonomy): domain Eukaryota; kingdom Metazoa; phylum Chordata; class Aves; order Cariamiformes; family Cariamidae; genus Cariama; species Cariama cristata. Next base: position 12,598 of record NW_009636555.1, on the reverse strand, counting down.
AGTCAGCATCTGGTAACCCCAGATCTTTCAAACTGCTGAGACATGCAAAACAAAGTCCCTGTATCCCTACAACCACCAAGAGATCCCTGTCCAACCTACACAGCTGTAACTCCTTTGAACATAAACTCCCTCCAAATTTCCCATGGCTCAGTTAACTCATGCCCAGACAATAAATTTCAACCACAGCAAAGGTATACGCACAGGCCCAGAAGCTGGGAAGCACTTCTGTGTTAAACTGACATCAACCTAGGCACAGATACCCCTCTCGAGATGCTGGAGGTCCCACTCCTACTGCTTGTCATTCAAAGTTAGTTCACATGTTGCTTCTGGTAATTGCACTAAAAGATTCTGACACCTGATTAAGCAATAATACTGTACCCTTTCTTTTAGTGTCACAAATCTGTAACGTAAGAAGATGATGCAAATATTATACTAAAAGAAGAGAGAAAAGCCATTGCATTAGCATTCACAAATTCCTCAGTGTTTAAAAAGCACTTATCAAATTGACCAATTAATAGCTATGAGAACCTCAAGATGACTCAGGCAAAGCGATCCTCTCTTGACAGGTAAGAGGACTACAGCACGGCAAACGCAATAAAAGCTTGACCACAGGCAGTCTAGAAGTTCCTCTGATATCTCTTACTAACATTATCCAGAATCAACCCTCAAATTTTTACATAAAATTGTTCATTAACTGAAGATAACAGAATCGAGAATCACAGCATCATTCAGGCAGGAAGTGACCTCAGGAAGTCACTAGTTCAACCTTCTGCTCAAAGTAGGATCAGTTATGAGATCAGACTGGGCTACTTAAGGCTTTCTGCAGTCAGAATGGGACAGTCAAGGCCTCCATGAAGTGTCCTGCTCCAGTTCACACCTTGCCAGTCCACCTTTAAGTCCAAAACACTCTACTTGGGAAAACATGGACCTATAGTTTTAGAAGGCACTAGAGGATGAAACTAAAGAACTACTGACCAGTGAGCTCTATGTGAGTTTGATAACAGATGGATGTCTAAACAAGATGACCATGACATGGCAGATCTAACCTATTTGTTTCCACATAAGTGAAACTAGGTCTCTAAGACCTTTGAATGCATCTAATAAATATTTCATGAAGGAGAATCAAAGGACCATTGACATTTCAGCTTTGTAAAAATCTCAAAGTGTAGGCAAATACCAGTACAGATCAAAGCTAGCTAAGCCCAAAAGAAGAACAACAACTTGTTTCCTCATGGCAGAATGTTAATTGTGGAATATTTCACTGTCCCAACTTACTATGTTTCTGGGGGAAGGTACAGATTTTGTTAGACTATTTAGTTCTGAGGAAACCCAAGAATATTATGGAAATTACAAAGGGCTAAACCAGAATACATCACAATGTAAGATATTTCTATATCCATAAGATAAAATACATCCTAAGATAAAATTTAATCAAGATAGAAACTGTAAAGGAGTCGATTTCACCACATTCATGAATTGATGCAGAAGTAACTTAAGAATACACTACTGAGACCAGAAACTGTTCAACACAAGAGACTAAGACACAGTTGACTGCATCATCTAAGGTTCCAAGATAGGAAATCATATTTTGAGGAGACTAAGCTACTTTGATAAACACGAACACGTGCCTGTCCTGTCCCCTCTTCCTCCCCCAAACAGTGTACAAAGAATATGGTGTTATAACTCCCTGAGAATCTTTTGACTTTATTACACTAACTAGTCAACTGATTTTTCCCAGATGAATACAGAACACTACTTTGGCACACAGCTGACTACTTTCCTCTACCACAAAGTGAGCAGACTTCACAACACCATGTTAGCAGATAACTGCACACTACATGCAAGTGAGAAACCCCACAGCTCTTGTACACAGTATTAAGTTTTGTAAGGGTGATATGTCAAGAGATCCTATAACAAGATGGAGATTTCTGTTACTGCCAGAACTGGTAGCATGATATACTATAGAAATAACATCTATACTATTTGGAGTAGTTGTGCACACAGAAGCTTTTGAGAGACAGGAGAAGACAGATGCCTCTGCCAGCTAAAAATTTAACAGAGGATGTCACTTCGGCTCAGGAAGTACAAGCAATGTGAACTCCTGCTCTGAAAAACAAGATTATCTCTATGGTTATGCCAGATAGCATTTGCATAGTGAAAGCTGGAAATACTGAAGAATAGCTGCAGGTATAGATAGGCTTTTCTTAAACAAACAAAACACCACACCAAAAAACCCCCCACAAACCCAAAACCCCTTTAAGAGGAAAGCAAAGTCTCAGACACTGACTGGAACATCAGCACTAATGATAAGAGACAGAAGGTAAAAATACTTCCAAGAAATTACCTCAACCCTTAAAGAACCCATGACAGAGGCATCTTAAGCTCAGTAGAGTTAATGTAACAAGCTGGTCCAAGTATGGATCAATAATTGTGAAAAAGGCAAGGCGTAGATTTCCATAGCTGAAATTTCCACACCTGACAGTAGTTTGCCGAAGTGCATGCCTGGAGCATATCATATAAAGATCTTGCAACCTGTCCACCAGAGAACAAATGGGTTTAGTGATGGACTTTTTACTGACACTATTAACGCCAGATTTTGCTTTTGAAGGCAAAATCATTCATAGCGGATAGGTCCATTGCATACCAGTCTTGAAAATGTTTATTATGAGATGCACACCACATACAACAGTCAGCAAGATGCTGTTGCATGCACAGCTTGATAATTCTACAAAAGTATGAATTTGGACTCAGCTGCAAGACAGTCAGAATGGCAAGAAGCAGGACATGTCAAATGAAACTGCTTTTGTAGTTACACCATTATCTATATGGTTTTACAGATTTTAGAACATGTCACAGGATCTGATCCTCTATGTAAAAACCTGATTTCCCAGTGACTAAAGACAGAGTGGTTATGATGTCTTTTGACAAAATCATAATTGTAATAGTAAAAGGAAGTCACAGTGATTGAAAATAAATTTTTGTAAGGGAGTTCTATCACTACTGCAGCCTGTTGGAAACAATAATTCAAACCACAGATTAGTTCAAAAGCCCCTTTCCACTCCTCAAAAAAAGGGCAGATGCCTAGCAAACAGAAAATAAGAGTCCTGAGAAATAAGCAAAAGAAACAATTTACTGGCAATTTGCAGTATTTACTGGTTGCGCCTAGAAATGAGAAACCTACCCTCTTCATGCACATTCCTGATGGAATGGCAAAACAGAGACAGCAAATAGGTTTTGCTTTCAAAGGAATGTATTCTGGTTAAGGGCATGATTTCAAGAGATTTATATAAACCACCTTCAAATTCTGTTTTAAAATTAACCAAGGACTTGCTAGACAAGATTACTGCTCAATTGGCAGATTAAAAATTAATAACCACTTTCCTACTGTCTGCAGAGAATACTTTTTGGAGGTTAAATTAAAGAATGATCTTTTCCTTGTACAGACACTCAGATTTTTGAAGAAACTTAGAAAACTCATACAGGTTACTTTATTCTTCTGGGAGCTACAAATCTCTGCCTAAAGAGAAATTATTTCAGGCATAAGTCTATGCCTCTGTCATGCATTTCTGAACACTGCCTCTGAAAAAGTCTGTTAGGAATATGCTCCTAACACACACAGAAAGCTGGGTTTTCTTTTACTGATGAATCTGGTAACAAATGCATTACTAAAATGAAACTAAAAAGTTTACCAAATGTATGTAAAATGGGGATTTTGTCCTTTTTTGTTGGCATGAAATACTTGAAGTCTAAGACACCCAATGGAACTAAGGGGAAAATATTTCAGACTGGTGAAAACTGGAACAGTAGATGTAAAGAGTCCAAACTTGGAGAGCTTACAGCAGTGAATCAACCGCTCAAATTTGTACAAGAAAGCCAAATGCTTTTTTTTCCAAGACGATGAATCAGTATTTTTGACCTTGTATGTCCTCACGGTTTCAAGAAAAACTGGTATTCACAGGTTTGACTGGTCCCATGGTGTTCAGAAAACTAGAACCTCCCAGATCATCTTTGTAAATAACCTGGACTGCACACCAGCCAGCAGAAAGCAGGTTTTTTTCTTCCAGTCTTGCCTTTTCAGGCATCAATCTATTCATCTTCATCAGCTTATTCCTACAGGTCTGCCAGCTTTACTGTATCCTTTTTGAAGCTGAGACTAGAACCACACAAAGCGTGCAAGATGCAGAAGCACCTTAGCTCCGCACACTACCAAGAATCTTACCTGTTTTGTTCTCCTTTCCTAAAATATTGAGTATTTGCTTTTTGTCTGCTATTTAGCACTACAGTAGCATTTCCAAGGAACTATTATAACACAGGCTGTCATTCTCAAGTGGTAATAAGTCATCTCACATCTTTTCATATTAAGTGTGAAGGTGGAATTTCTCCCCCTCGAGCCCCAATATGCACCATTTTACATTTAGCTGAGACATAAAAGGGGAGATAATCACTCAATCCCGTAAGATTTTTCTGCAATTCTTCAGTCTGGTCTCAGTTTTCTAGTCCAAATCTCCATGTTGGCAGCAAAGCTGATCACACCACTATTCATCCATTTTTGAATTCTAAGTAATTTATTTGAATAATCTAGATCATGGATCCCTAGCACACATCCTCTGTGGCCTCCAGCACCATTTATTTCTACTCTCCGCTTCCTGCCTTCTAACCAACTTCCCCAGGCAGAGACGAAATCCTCCATCCCATGGCTGCTTAGTTCAACAGCTGTTAGGAGTGAACCTTGCCAAACACTTATTGAAAAATTATGTATATAACCATATCTCCCTTGTTCACACTTTCTGGGATCTTCTATAGCTTTTTGCATCATGACATCATTAAAAACATACTGGGAAATCTTACGTATCAGTGCAGTTAACAATTCTATTCCCTGTTCTAGTTTCTGTTAATCTGCAGTTCATCCATCAGGCGTAGGGGTCTGCAGTTTTTTGATCTCCCCTTAGAATCCCTTTCAAAAATTGATGTCTTGTTAGCTACCTTCTAATCCTCTGGTAACAAAGCAGAAAATAAGAACAGATGCCAGCAATGCAAATCAAGAATCCAAATCTCAGAGCAAACTAAGTCAGAGTAAACTGCTGCAAGTTTCAGGTATTACAGTATTATATGCAGATTGTCTATGTCTTAAAGGAACACACCATAAGAGGTTACTCATCAACTACAAGTAGCTCACATTGTATATCAAAGATATCATTAATATCAATAATTCTGAGATATAACATCATCAGGAAAACTCTGTGTTAAAGAACACACTGGCATACATTCTCTGTTGCTCTGGGAAAGAGGGGGCTACAGCAGAAATTATGCAAAGATAACTAACAAGTAGTAGAATTTTTACTATATTTAAGAGGATGCTCTTGCTTTTCAAAGTCTCCATAGCTGCAAAACCATACACTGTCACTTGTATAATAGATCTTGTATAATTTAATATAGAGCTCTCTTTCATCTAGCCATAATTCACGATTTTTGCTATCAACATTTCTGTAGTACAGGAATAAATGGCACATAAAATACAAAATTTAAAAAATACAGCAGCAAGGTCAAACAGATATCATGGAGACTTTTGATTTACTCAGTTCTGAGGATAAGTAGTTTACCTGGGGTTTTGCTCATTTTTGTTTGGCTGATTATATCAGGGAAGTGAAATATTTCCTTGTTTTCTTGATTTTATTTTGCATTTATGAATTTTAAATACTGCAAATGTGCTAGTTCATTGTTGAAAGACAGGTTCTTCTCACAACGGTCTGGAAAAAAGATATCTTTAATAATGAAGACCTTCCTGAATTTTTAAAATGCTTCCAATAACACGCAAGTGCTGGAGAATTCTGTAATTGCTACAACTTGAATAAATTGACTCCTTTTTAAAAATCCTCAAACACAAACTTGCATTCCTCATTAGTAGCACATTTTAAGTTACCAACCAAAGCAACCTAGCCAGGATTTGCAGCTGAAATACTGTGCCATCCACTCCAGGAGCTTTATTTTCACCCTTCTGTTCAAGCAAAATAAACACACCAAACTACAAAGCTTCTCATAGGCATAAATTAAAGATTTACAAATGTAAAATGAGTTCTTTATACAATCATCCCAACATGCTGGGACACAACTTTGTGCAGGGCCATTCCTAACTTGCCCATACTGGCCAAAGCGCTAATTGCTCAATTTTCATTCATTGAAAATTAGTTTACCAACTAGCTTGATCAAAAAGAGTCCAACCTTACTTTCCACAGATTTTACTCATTCAGTAAAAGTGAGACAAGCATTAAAAAAAGTGCAGTGAAACTAACATAAAGCCAGCTTAGCTGTTCCAAACATGTTGAATTACATTTGAAAATCCAGATCATAGAGAATCCAAATAGCATGCAAACAAAACCACTCAATAAACAGTGTGTGTGTATACATATGTATAGATAAAAATCACATTTTTATATATACACACACTTATATAAAATGTGTGTGTGCATATATATTTTATAGAAACACACACACACCCCGCAGGGAGTGTTATCTTAAATACTAAAAAAGATAGGTCACAATACTTATTGTGCTTCGTTTTTATTGGGATCAAAGCCAGGAGCAGTGAGCTACAAAATACAATGCAAAACTCCTAACACAATATACATATATTACTAAAAACTGATGTCCTAACCAACTAGAAGTGCAAGCAAGTTTGATCAAGAAAGTAAAAAGAGTATAAAGTGCCAGCAATAATGCCAACCGTTCTAACTTGGGTTTAGATGCTGAAAAAAAGTCCCCCAGTCACAGAAGGCAGCCTATTTGGCTAGATCAGAAACACTGCAAGTACAAAAAAATAAAGGAGATTAGCAGTGGAAGTTGTATGAATAGTAACTATGAAAAGAGAAGTTATGTAGCATGAAAAGACCTCTACATGATTAATTATTTCTTTCTTCTGCACAGCTCTTTTCTCAATAAGCACACAAAATAGAACTCAGGTAAGACGACACTTCCTTACTATTTTTAACCTGATTTCTTAAGAGAGTAAGACTTATGCAATCTTGCTGTCTGTAGATCTGTCATTTACCACATACATTTGCAGTAGCCTTTGAATCCATTCTCTCATTTCAAACCTGATTTTACAGAGTTGGAGGAAGAATCAGATACTTGAGACTTTTTTTTTTTGGGGGGGGGGATAAAAAAGGAAAAGCTATCCATGGCTAATAAGTCAGGCAGACACAAATCCCAACCAAGAGGAAGGCAGTTACAATCCACCCCCTTATTCATTCAGAGGTGCAGCATTTAGCATGCAGGTAGCTCCAAACCAGGCACAGAACACATTGCAATTCACACAGTCAAATAGGAAGATAAGAGGGCAGTCAGAGCAACATGTGCATGAGAAGCAGAGGGTGGTATAAGGGGATGTAGGTCAAAAATCCATAGGAAACCTTTAGTTTTGCTGCTTATAAAACACCCTGTTACTTCTCAACATTATTAGCAGCCTCTTGAGCATCATCCAGAGACCATGATGAAAATACATTTTAATCACTTCTCTTCTTGGCACATTTCTAGAAGTATTTCCAAAATTGTCTCCACTAATACTAAATAAATTATCTTCCTACCTCCGCTTCTACGAGGCAACATATTACAAGTCACATTTTAACAAGATACCCTGAAAGTTTTGCTGAAGGCCACAGAAAGTTCACCGGCAAGAGAACTCAAGTCAGAACAGCCCCAGCTTCCCAGCTGGGAGCTCATTGCTCACCTGTGCAAAGCTTTCAAACTTAACAGTGACTCGTTCTGCAGGTGTCAGATGTAGCAGGTGATCTTTAACTGTGGCCCCTATGCTCCCTGGATGCCCATTTCATAACAACTTTTGTTTAAACACAACTTTGCACAAACAACTTTCTCCGCTTTCTCTTTTTATCAGAAAGTTGTGACAAGGAGGAACACAACCAAAATTTTGCTGTGTTCAAACCAGCTTACCAGAAAGTAATAAGGTATCTCCTTGCTATCCCATCTCATTAAACATAACAGCTTTTAAACTGCACAAGAAGCAAGCATGCTACAGCCAGCAGCTTCAGTCACTTCAACTCTAGTTTAGTGTCAACACCACACTTCCTTTGAGCTGAATTAAAAAAAAATAAAAAAAATCTATGTACAATGAGCGCTGCCTAATTACATGAGTGCATATCACAAGAAATTCAGAACAAGCAGTAGAACAAAAGCTCCAGAGAACTCAGATTTTCCAGTCTATCTTTGTAACCTAGAACATAAAAACTATTTCACTCTTAAGTTGACTACATGCACTTCTGTAACATCCTGGAGAAGCTTTCTTCCAGCTGACAGGCTCAGCCAACAAACATCATCCTATTGCAGAATGGCTGAGGTTGGAGGGACCTCCAGAGGTCACCTGGTCCAACCTCCCTGCTCAATCACAGTCATCTGGAGCAAGCTGCCCAGGTCCATGTCCAGTCATCTTATGACTGTCTCTAAGGAGGGAGACTCCACAACCTATCTGGGCAACCAGCTCCAGCACTTGGTCACCCTCATAGTAAACAAGGAATTTCAATGTTTCAGATGGAGCCTCTCATGTCTCAGTTTGTGCCCATTGCCTCTTGTCCTATCACTGGGCACCACTGAAAAGAGCCTGGCTCTGTTCTCCTTGCATCTTCCATTCAGGTATTTGTTGCTAAGATCCCCCTGAGCCTTCTCTTCTCCAGGACAAACAGCCCCAGCTCTCTCAAGCCGCCTTCAGAAGGGAGTTGCCCCAGTCCCTTAACCATCTTTGTAGCTCTTCACTGGCCTGTCTCCAGTATGTCCATGTCTCTCATACTGGGGAGCCCACAACTGCACACAGCACTCCAGGTGTGGCCTCACCAGTGCTGAGCAGAGGGGACAGATCACCTCCCCATATCTCCTGGCAACACTGTCTAATGCAGTCCAGGATACCATTAGCCTTCTTTCTGGCAAGGGTGTACTGCTCATTCATGTTCAACTTGGTGTCCACCAGGACTCCCAAGTCCTTTTCTGCAAAACTGCTTCCCAGCTGAGTGGCCTCCAGCATATATTGGTCAACAAGGTTGTTAATCCCCATGTGCAGGACTTTGCACTTGCCCTCATTGAACAGTGCAAGGTTCCTGTCAGCCCATTTCTCCAGTCTGTTGAGGCTTCTCTGGGTGGTAGCACAAAGCTCTGGCATAAAAACCACTCCCAGTTTTGTGTCATCAGCACACCTGCTGAGGGTGCACTCTGCCCCATCATCCACATCATTAATGAAGACGTTGAACAGGATCAGACTCAGTATTGACCCTTGGGGTACATCACCAGTTACTGGCCTCCAAACAGACTTCAAGTAATCAGTCACAATCCCCTGGGCCCAGCCATTCAGCCAGTTTTCAATCCACAACACTGTCTGCTTATCCAGCTCATACTTTGCCAGCTTCTTTGTAAGGATCTTATGGGAGACAGTACCAAAAGCCTTACCAAAGTCTAGGTAGACAATATCCACTGCTTGCCTCTTATGGGCTAAGCGAGTCATTTCATTACAGGTTATCGGGGTTGGTTGAGCATGACTTCCCCTTGTCGATCTATCCTGGCTACTCCCAACCACTTTGTTGTTCATGGGCCTGGGAACAGTTTCCAGGATTAGCTGCTCCATCATCTTCCCAGAGACGGAGGTAAGGCTGACCAGCCTGTAGTTCCCTGGGTCGTCTTCTTACCCTTCCTGAAGATAGGAGTGATGTTTGCTTTCCTCCAGTCTTCAGGCACTTCTCCCAGTCACCATGATCATTCAAAAGATTATCAAGGTCTCACAATGACATCAGTCAGCTCCCTCGGCACTCCTGGGTACATCCCACCATGACCCATAGACTTATGTACGTACAGTTTGCTTAAGTGTTCCTTCACTTGATCCTGTTCCACTAAGGGTACGCCTTTCTTGCTCCAGATTCTCAGTGGTCACCAGGGCCTGGGATTCCTAAAGGCCAGTCTTATCAGTCCAGACTGAGGCAAAAAAAAGAACCTCAGCTTCTTCCAAGTCATCTGTCACCGAGTCCCTTACCTCATTCAGCAGCAGGCCCACATATTCTTTAAACTTCCTTTTGTCACTTGTGTACTTATAGAAGCCCTTCATGTTGCATTTGGCATTGCTTGCCAGATTGACTTACAGTCAGGCTTTGGCTTTCCCAACCCCATCTCTGCAAGCTCAGACAGTATCTCTGTATTCCTCCCACGTTAACTGTCCCCTTTTCCACCTTCTTTATGTGTCCTTTCTGTGTCTGAGTTTTGAAAGAGCTCCTGGTATTTTTTCCTGACTTCATGCTCACTGCCCTCTTCCCTCCAGGGCCTTATCCCAAGGGACCCTACAAAGCAGATCTTTGAAGAAGCCTAAGTCCACTCTCCTGAAGTTCAGGGTTGAGAGTTTGCTTTTTGCTCTTCTCCCTCCTTTCTGGTTCCTAAACTCCACTGTCTCATGGTCCATACAGCCAAGGCTGCCTTTGAACTTCACATCTCCAACAAATCCCTCCTTCCTTGTGAGTATGAGCTTTAGCACATCACCTCTCCTCGTTGGCTGCATTATCACTTGGAGGAGTAAGTTGTCATCAACGCACTCCAGAAAACTCTCAAATTGCTTAGGCTCTGCTGTGTTGTGCCTCCAGCAGATATTAAGTTGGTTGAAGTCCCCCATGACAACCAGGGCCTGCAAACATGACACTGCTCCAATCTGTCCACAGAGCGTCTCATCCACTTGTTATTCCTGCTCAGGCAGCCTAGAGCAGACACACGCTACAATGTCACCGACACCAGTCTGTTCTTTAGTGCTTACCCATAAGCTCTCAGTTGGTTCATCATCCATCCCCATGCAGAGCTCCAGGCACTCCAGCTGCTCTCTCACATTAAAGGCAACTTCACCTCCTCATCTTCCTGGACCGTTGTTCTTAGAGAGTCTGTATCCCTCCACTACAACACTCCAGTCATGCAAGTCATCCCACCACATCTCGATCCATCTCCACATCTCCCAACAAGATCGCAGCCCTGGAACTGCACGTAGATCTCCCACTAACCATGTTTATTCCCCATGCTGCCCGCACTATTGTACATGCGCTTCAGAGAGGTACCCTGGCATGCTGATTTCCCAGAAATGGTTTGGGGGATTTCTTCATAATGGTGCCTTGTAGGCACTTCCTTGCTCATATGCAAATACTAGAGGCAACCCTGTTTAAGTCCTGTTTTATTGATTTATTGATTCCCTTCTGTCACATCACTGCAGACCCTTTGCTCATCCACCCTGTCAGTCACTCCCTCACAGGGCTGCTGGTAACTCTCTCCCTCCCCCACCATTCCTGGTTCAAAGCCATCCTTACAAGGTCAAAGAGGCCTTTGTCCTGCCTTAGCGAGGTAGATCCCATCTCTCCCAGGCCAACCCTGCAAACAGGGTCCCACGGTTGTAGAACCCAAAACCCTGTTGCCAACACCAGCTCCACAACCAACTGCTGATGTGCACTGCCAGTGCTGTCCTCCTCACACCCCTTTCCCCATACTGGCAGGATCAAGGAGACCACTACCCAGGCCCCCGGCTCCCCGACAATCGCCGCCAGAGCTCTGTAGTCAGTACATACGCAAAAATGGTATTGTACGTAATATCGTACAATACATATGGACTTGTACGTAAAACTCACACATCCGTAATTTCAACACTTCTCAGAGCAAATGCCTATGGACTTTAACAATGCAAGAACTCAAAACAAACATTTCAATGTTTAGAACAAGGTATATATAGAATATCCTGCATTGGATTAGTGCCATTATTGCGTGAAATACGCTATTTTAAGAAGTATCCGAAATGAACACCGGCAGTAAGACAATACTGTGAAATCTGAGGCTGAAATGAAAGAAATCCTGAACCCTGAGTAGGGTGAAAAGAATTATAAAAGTTTCCTTATTTAACCGGGTAAAATTTAACTTCAAGGAAAAAAACTCATTAACAAAAGCATTATGTAATGATTACACTTAAACTGTAGAAAAAACCCTAATATTCTGCATATCATTTAAAGGACATAATAATGGAAATTAAGTGCCAAAAATTCCAAGTGCTCATGCAATTTATATCTGATTTAACTTGGAAAGGAAGCCAATGACTTTCAAAAGATTTTGGTCTTAATTTCTTTGCATTAGCCACAATAAAAAGACACATCTTCAAATCTTTTGGAAAATCTACTCTCTCATAAAATCATTTTCTCATCTTTTACTTAGTATGAAAAAAATCACTAAAATATTAATACAAAGCTAAAGTGTAGCAGTAAGAATAATTTTCAGATGCATTTATTCTTAAAATACCAGCTAATTAAAAACCATCACATTTTTTAAAAGCCAGAACAGCAAGCTAATATACTAGAAAAGTGCTATGAAGCATGTACAGTAAGCAGGCGGAAAACCTTCACTTCTCAATTTTGTCACTGTGCATCTAAAAAAATCAGCGAACTCATAATGGTCCTTATTGAAATAACTGAATTAATAGCTTGTTAGAAAAATATAAACAAATTATGCAATTCTATGAATTAGTTACAATTGAGAATACAACATAACCCTAAACACAAATATCAGAACCAAAAGACACACAAAACCAAAATATGCAGAT
>NW_009636554.1:0-895 GCF_000690535.1 Cariama cristata | reverse complement strand
CTGTGTGGATGAGACCCAATTCAGGGTGGAGGACACAGAATAGTTCCTTTTCCCAAGGACACCGCAACTTCTACAAAATGAGACACTGTTTATAAGATACAATGGAGCTCTAAATGGTCCTTGCCCTGCGAACCGAAGAAATGAGAGAGCATTGCTGGCGCTCGAGCGTTGTCTGCACATAGAAATTGCAGGACTTTAACTACCCTGCCGCTCCGACAGGATTTGTGAACACCTGTATAAAAATACTGATGCCAATATTTCTGTTATCGGGCAAAAAATAGACCATATGCTATGGATACATTTTCACTGGAACATCGTTGTGCACAGGAAAGGTTGTACCATAAAGTTATTGCATCAACGGAAAAGAAAAAAAACAAAACCACGTCCAGCATGAATTGCCCTGCCAAGAGAAAAATTGACATGTGGGCTTAAATGACTAAATTCTTACCTGACTGAAATGGCTGTTTCTGACATCTTACCAACCTGGGTTTACAGGGTCACCGAGACGTGACCTGGTATGCTTCCACTTACAGGCTCCCACCTGTATGCAGCTGTCACAAACCTAAAAGCGTCTTCAAAGAGGTTTTGGAGAGCAGATGAGGAGTTTGGGTGAAGTCCCAGTGAGCACTACACAGCCGAAGCCCCCTTGTAGCCTTACCCACAACACTTGTAGGAAAGGATGTGCTGACCTGTCACCCCTAAGGAGAAGCTGTAGCAAGGAAACGATAAAGAACAAGGGAGGCTTTCACTGCTCCTTCAAACAGGACATGGCCAGAGTGATCCCCCATCACTCCCAAAGAGCTATAAAGCTGGTATGATTCTACAGGAAAGCACTTTGTCACATATGCTCCTCACACCTCCTTGTCCTGTAACGGTTGAAAAAAATCCATGGTTT
>NW_009636553.1:131034-170190 GCF_000690535.1 Cariama cristata | reverse complement strand
TGTACCAAATGCCAAGCACTGGCAGTTACCGGAGGTCTCCTCTACTCTTAACAAGGAGGTGAGCCACTTCCAGGACATGTGCAGCAATTTGCAGATCAAGCTTTACAGAAATCTCTTCAGGGACTTTACCAAGTAAATGCAAAATAAAACAGGTGTGAAATTCAACCCAGTAGAGGGCAATGGACCTCAGTGTACATTAACAACACAGTAGCCATCCATAAAAAAAGCTGTCTTTGACCTGAACCTTATGATCTGCAGATAGGGGATAAGTAGATGGGGATAGAAGAAGAGAAGAAGTCAGAATTCTGATAACGTCATTGATAAATCTTGCTGACCCTAAGGAGAAAGCTGTTCTGATTTGCTCAGTTTGATAACCTTTACTAACAAAACTGGCTTCAAATGAAATCATCATGTGGCATAAGATACTATCTAATTTGGTTATAAATACTCATATTGAGCTGCATCACCTATAAATCGACCAGTGTCAGGAATTAAAAGAAACGTCTTTTGGTTGAGAGAAAGCTTCACCATGATAAAGAGATGAAGCTATGTTGGGATGTCTTGGTTTAGAAAACATTTTTTTTTGCATTTTTAAAATGTCATTGTAGTAGAGGTGGGAATGTGTATTCTTTCTAAAAGATGAGCCCCAAATGAAGGTAAATTCAAAAGCGCAAAAACTAGCTCCTTTATATACAGGGAATATAAATATAGGACTCTTTCAACCTACTTTTCATCTAATAGGATAAAAATAGGGGAGAAAAAAAATTAATTTAAGGGACAATAATTATTTGAAGGCCATCACACATGGAAAGGTCAGCAGACAATCCTAGGACTTGTTTGAAAGACAAGGTCTATCTGAGTAACTTTGAAAAAATGCTGATATTGATTGCATCTACTCTAATGCTGAAGATTGGACTGTAAATGTCAGTAAAGTGACAGCTGTGCTAAAATGTGACAGATCCCTCCCCGATCCACCTCAGAACTGCAGAACTACTGAGCTGACACTTGGTGCTTTGAAACGGTTACACAGCCAGCAAAACCCAGGGAAAAGACTATGAAAGTCAGTTGTCAGCAGAACAAGGAAAATGAAAGATAAATAACAGGAATAGAATTGAAAGCTTTTAAGCAGGGGAAAGAAAATTACAGGAGAAGGTGTCAGGGATAATGCCATTAGCAGTGACAAATGGAAATCATTGATTAAGAAAGTAGTGAAAGCAGGTGATGGATAAAAAGTGTCTTTGAGTTTTTATTTCATGGTTTCAAATCTTTCAAAAATTCCTGCAACCTTTTCTTTCAAATGCAGAAGCTACTTTAGGCATAATAAAAGCACTGATCAAATCCTTATCAGCCTAACATAATGAGTTAGACCTTTCAGGAGAATTGCCTGTCTGTTGTGATACAAGCCTAATATCTGAATATCAATGATCTACTGTTATTGTTTTGGCTAGATTACAAGACTTGGAAAATGTTATTAGAAGTTACTGTGGAGGCAGGAAGTATTTTATGTACATGTGCAGATCAAAGGGCCTGCCTAGACTAGTATTCTGTATCCAGACTTAGTCAACAGCATCTTATATTTCAGATGATGAACTTATCCCTGATCCATTTTCTGGGAAGTCCACCACATTCCAGTCATTCCAATATTATTCTTTCTCCCTCTGAGTCCCTTAAATTCTACAGCAGAAAGAGCTATACTGAAATCAATTGAAGCTTTACCTTTGATTTCAACAGGGCCAAGATTTCTCCCTATTCTTTGACAATGTTCACAAAAGGATTGATTGCAATTAAAAAAGCTAAATCCTAGACCCCATTTCTGTCACTCACACTTACTTCTTGACCAGAAGCCACCCTTACTTCTGGAGTTCTGAGTGCATCCCTCTTCTGTGTGCCTGACTTTTAGAGTTGAAGTACTTCAGAAAATTGTCTGTCTATATTTTTTTATCAGAACTGAACATGCTGTAGGTACTAAACAAATATTAGGCAAAGAATAACTGCAATAAGACAGCCAATTCTGTAATGAAGCACACTGAGATGGTAGCTGGAATTACTTGCCACAAAAATTCTAAGAAATATTGAAATTGCTGATAAATAGACAAAATAGATTTCAGAGAAACAAACCAGTGACAGCTATTTTGAAAAGAGAGGAAAAATTACCCATAATTAAAGTGATGCAGTCAATAAACTATTAAACATTTATAGCTGGTGTTCTAGGGAAAAATAATGAACTATGTGAACGCCAGCTACTTTTTTTTTTTTTTTTTCCTAATGCACACAGGAGTTTCACATGTACTCACAACAGATTTAATGTCCCCAGAAAAACATAGATTGAGATTTTCAACTTAAACCAAAGAGTTAGACAACTTCCAGCTAAGCCAGGATGATGCCATTTATCTTTTTTCAAAATGACTAAGAAAACAATCAAATGTCTTAAATGAGAAGGTGACTGCAGACAGTCTTTGCTAGTTTCATCCACTAATGAAGTGAATAGTAGCAATATTTGACATTTCTATTGTGTCTTTCATCCCAAATCACCTTAATCAATTTCATATCCATTTAGACACATCTTTTAGCTCTTACATATGACTGAAATCAAACTACAGAAACAATACGGCAACACACAACAAAAAATCCATTGTATTTTTAAGTTCAAAAAGGGAAGGATATTTTTTTTTAATCAGTTAAGACTCTATGGGAAGATGTTCAAGATATTAAAATGACACTTTAGCTACAATTACACTTGTAATAGTCACGGTAGAACGTTGATTCTGAAGTGATTAAGTATTTGGGATCTTAGGATCCTTTCCTGTCCAGGTGAAGATGAAGTAAGTCCTACAAAAGTAGATCCATGTTATGAAGCCTGTTTGACCCAATCTTTGTTATAGGTGAAGTTTTTACCATTTAGGCTTCTTTTTAGCAAGATAATAAGCCAAAAAAAAAAATAAATAATCTAAATAAACATTGTCTGAATCGTGATAATCCATTGATGTATGAGTTTGCTTCATTTGATGGGCTTTGAGCTCTGAGCCTTTAAATATATGTTCATATGCTTAATATGGCTAATTCCACTGAAAATGTAATAAATTCAGTTCAATTAATTGATGAGTAGTGCCCTAGACAGTACTAAATTGTAGTTAAATACGAAATTTAAGTAAAAGGTAACAATTATCACCAATAAAATGTCTATTCCTTAGTCTCAGGTTTGCATTTACATTGGTTAAAACCAAAATGAAATGTTTTCTGATTAAATGAATTAGAAAGGGTGTTTCTCAGAGTAGCTTTGTACATGTTAGGGAAGTTTGACTCCTTGACTTGTGAATCTTTGGTAAACCTAACTTCTATTAATCTACAAAAGCAATCTTTTTAATCAACTAGATGTATTCTTATTCTAGCATTATTCCTATTTTAGTCTTATTAAGTAATATATCATTTTATATTGTTAGGACATATCTCTTTTTTCCTGGAAATATTAGATTAAAATCATTGCCTGAATCAGCATACAAGGACTTGAGAATATGTACAGTGAGGAGCCTGGAAAAGCCTGTGTTTACAGAAACATTTTTCTTTACACCAGTCTTTTGGCAAAAATAAGATGCATCAATGAAGGTGAGGCTATTTCATGATCCAGCAAATGAAGATCTGCGTTTACTCAAATTTGCAGAGCCTCCTGCTTCACTCTTTTGTATATGAGACTGACATACAAGATGCATTAGGGCATATATCATATGTATTTTTTTCTTGAATATTCATCTGACTCAGATAATTGTATTTGTCACCTGGAAAATACTCTGTATGACATAGTTAGAACATAGTTCGCTGATGGAACTGGAAGATGAAACCACAGCTCACTGCTCAAGCTGATCTGCCCAAGATGGTAGTACTGAAATGCAGGCAGTAAAGAAGGCCAAGTTGAATAATTTAAAACACTGCCCAAAAAAGCCAGGCAGTTGCACATAAGTTTAATCATGTTACTGTTTTACATAATTTCAAGTTAAACTAAAATGTGCTTAAAAGTTTTGGAGAACTGTAAAACTTAGTGACAAGTGACATATTGTTAATGCTTGCATAGGTAATTTTGAGTGCTTTTATTAATATCTAATTCTGTTAGCTAGCAAAGACATGATGGAAAAAAAATTTTAACTGAAGCAAGGTTATTTAGGTTGGAAGATCACTCTATTCAGTCTTAGGTAATCTTCAAATGTTAGAGACACCAAACCTGGAGAATATTGTTAACATCCTGCAGGGAGTGGGGAGAAATAATGAAAAGGAAAATTTCTTTTTCAGTGGAAGAGTATAGAAACAAGACACAGGATAAAGGAGTTGAGAACATTTATTCAGATTTAAAGAATAACAATGGTCCTCTAGCAGATGTTAAAGTGAATATGTCTGAATGAATTTATGTACATGAACAAATGCATATACACATAAGCATCCATATAGTCCTTACCTCTGAATTCAATGTTTAGCTCAAAAAGCTTGCTTGGATTAAATCTAGCATAATGGAATATCATATGAAAAGCAAAACCTTTCTGCTGATATCTGTATATCTTCATGTCACAGTATCCATTTCACTTACATTTCAGTGCTGGCAACTATCACATTGTGAGAAAATAAGACGCTTTTACAACCATACACTAATATAATAATAAGCTTAAGCAGTATTCTCACAATGAATGTTCAGATCCTGCCCTTGTGAGGGTAGGAATACATTAGTAAGGATAGGAAATTACTAGTTCCATCTCTAAACTAACAAGAGGGAAAGCATGCATATAAAGGAGAAACCAGTTGGCAAATTGCAAATTACAGAGGGAACTACAAGGTAAAAAAAGAGAAAGGGAAGATTGTTAATTTTTGTCTGCTTTTTGGCAAAGGCTTATGGTCTAGCAAACTTCTTCTGTTTGGTCATTATTGGCAGGCCTGTTTCCTTTGTGCTGCGCTGTGGCCAGGCTTTATAAATTAAAGACGGTTGGGAATAATCAATACTTAAAACAAGAAATCTCTTAAGGAAAACCTTAATCTACAGGAAATTATCTTGATTCACTAAATGACTTCAGTTCTTCAGGTTAATAAAATAAGAGTAGACTGCAACTCTAGCAGGTACACAGTCAGTGGAATAGGAAGGTTTGGAAGAGATTAAAAAAATCAAGGTGTTAAATATTCCATTTCTGTTATCTCAGTAGTGCAATGGGAAAGAGGGGTATTGTTTAGCTCAGTATATATCTGGGCCTAGTGTTTGCCATTGCATCTCAGACTTCCATATGCTTTTCTATGCATCTAGGCAATAGTCCCCACATCCTCAAGTTCTGCAGGTACATTCATTTAACTGACTCATTTGACTCAATAGTGGTGAGGCAATAGTGCTGTAAGTATGAGACGATGTTAGCTTCCTTCACATTTTGTGAGCATAGGAGAAAGAATTATAGATTTGCCAGATGTTGGCTAAAGTATTGATTTTTTTCAAGCCTATATTTCTTGTACTTTTCTAATTGACTAAGTTGGTTTTCAATTTTGTTAAAACCAATGTTAGATATCTCATCCAGAATGTTTTCTGGAAAGCTGCATTTCAAGGGGTTCTGAAGACCTCTCAGTGAATAAGCTCTGTAATCCCTTCAGAAATTTTTGCTATGTAAATAAAACACAAAATTGTTGTAATCCAAATTGAGAAGCAGAAATCAGTATGTTGACCTTGTGGTTTTAGTCACTATAAGAAGGCGGACAGATAAATCCTTCTTGCACACTCCTTAAGATTCATTGGTATGAACTCACAGACACAATAACAGAAGATGTATGTTGTGTATTTTCTGTATCTCTGCTTTGCCTTCTTTATCCAGTCTCCAAATCCTCATGATATTAATTATGGAAGTTCTTTAAAATATTCTAGACCAAGATTTTCCATGTGTTTCAGTCACACAACTTCAGATATCTTAAACAGAGGTCTGATTTTCAGGAAAAGATAGCTGTTCAGCTGTTGAAAAAGCAGGTTCTGTCATTTATTTTAAAGTAGAGTCTCAAAATACATTAATTTTTAAAGACTGTGTGCTTAAAGTATATACAGGGTAGTGCTACAGATCTGTAATATTTGGCTGTAGCTCCTTCTCTCCTTTCTGGTTCTCTGCTTTCAGTGGGAGCTCAGGGAGTATTACAATTTTAAATTTACTACAGAGTGGTGGGTTTTTTGGTATTCAGGATCTGTAGTTCTTAGTTTTTTCTACTTCATCTCTGTTCCCCAGTTTCTTTCTGTCCTCTGTACTCAACAAAAATAGATCACAAACCACAGATCGGTGTTGGTAGAGTTGTGCAAGACACAGAGACGCGATGCGGGTGAGTCTATGGGATGACCGTGGATAACACTGGCAATAGAAGGTGCCTGGTCGGAGGACGAAGGAAATTCAGCATTCTCAGATCTGTCCCAGTGCTGTGCTGCTGTGCCCCACGGACACCCCAGACCCACCCACCCATCCTCAGTCCTGTCTCCCTGCTCTGCTCGAAGAGGTCCACCTCCACAGGGAGAGATGATAGCGGCCTCCTGTGCCCAAGCCTTGCCATTTCACAGTCCTGTAAAGCTCTACAGAGTTGTGCTAAGTCATAAACTGGGGCAGGTAAGATGTTAAAATACGCCTAGTCCAGCTACTCCAGCTGTAGCAAAGCTTAACTCTGCAGAGCGAGGGGGAAAATATGTGGCTGGGGGCAGCAACTGCTTTGCTTGTCCTAGATTAATCCCCTACCCAGTGGCAGTTTAGGGAGTTGGGAGCTGGAATCCTCAGAGGCAAATTACTTTGGAAAGGCAGATAAACCTAGGCACTTTGCTGTTATCAAACTGTTTGTGTTCTTATCTAAAAGGCTAAAATGCAGAATGATGCTGAGTTTTGACTCTGTTGCACGAACAAAAGCACTTTCCCTCCCTCTGCAGCTCTTCCATCTGTGTAATCTCCTGGTGTCACCTGGTGCATCAACAGCCAAGGAGTTCCACTCTCAGGTGTCTAATAAGCAATCACAAAACTTTGTCTTAGTAAATTAGTATTAATTATTATAGAAGTAGCAAGGAGAAGAGGAATATCCTGAACTGAAGACAGCCTGCAACTTTGATCCAAATAAAATGTTTCAGTAGCTCCATAGGTAAATCAAAAGAAGGTATTTGGGAGTGTTTCATTGTTAAAGAAAAATTAGCACTTTTAGGCTACGTACAGGCAAATAATGCAGCGATGAATGACGAGCTGCAAGTGGCTGAGTGGAATCAAAGGAGAGACTGGGAGGGAGAAAGAAGGAACAAAGGAAAAAACTACAAACTAAAAATGTCTACTTAATAACCATAGGAAAGAAGAGAGGAACCCTTGAAACTTTCTCCATCCACCCTTTATCTCCTTGTCATCTCACCTGAAGTGGGTTATTTTGGTGAGGAGTCTGCAGTGCTTGGCTTTATGGAGTACAAGGGCAGCATAGCAAAAAATACAGAAATGTGATTTAGGATGAAGAGCAAGAAGTAGGCAAACTTTGTATTGTCCATATTAGAAACGCATAAAACCAGTTTGCCTGGATTTTCTGGCATGGGCAAAGTAGGCATTTGCACAGAGCAAGATTTGGGCATAAGAAGATGGCAAGACGACCACTCTTTCTGTGTAAGGAAAAGCAAACTGGATATAGTTGTGCCACTGAAGGACAGTTAAGCCATGGCCACCGAGGGACAAGGGGGCATCTGTCCAGCAGTTGCCAGCACAGGGAAAGGAGGGTCTTCAGGGTGATGCAGCTGAGGTTTTGCCCCTCATCCCCACCCTGCATATAGACCTTGAGCAATAAAATTCAGTGTTGATGTACAGCTGAGAATCTGCTCTAAACCAGGACCAATACAGTCCCCCAGACTATAGGTTTCTGAATATTTTAGACCAACATCAGCTGCCAAGAAAAACCCCATTCCTCCTTTTTCCACATCACTGACTGCTCATTTTACCAACACATACTTATCGCTGACACAGGTGTTTTTGTCACTGTGCTGGGAAGTGGATCGGGGAGTTAATGGGGGTTTAAAGTCACCTTTTTTGGGGTAAGTGGGAGACAATTAGTTTCCTGATCTGGTATATCTCATGGAAACACAAATACTTGTGCCAGCAGAAGGAAGACAACAGCACAGGACAGACAGGAGTGGGACTGCTTCTTTTGGCAGCATTTCCATCTTCAAGTGTTCCTGAAATTGTGGTCTCAGGCAGTTGACAGAGAATGAGAAAAGGCCCTGTCTTTTCCAAGGCCTGTTCCCAGGGATCAGACAATATCTTGTATAATAGCGGCCAGATCCAACACTTCCCAAATGCCCTGGAACTTTGCTGTCCCTGTGCATTAAATAGTCTTATATGCTTGTTATGATTAACCTTTATTAAGTACATGTTTGACCACTGTTATATTTTGTTGAGTTTTTGGGTTTTTTTTAACATAATCACACATTTCACTCTTGCTCCATTAATCCTTTTTTCAGCCGTCATGTTCCAATTTGAAATTCCTATCTTTTTTTGTATATCTAGGGTTTCTGGCGCTGTTCTGCTGCCAAATTTCTTTATAATCTTAGACTGTATGCAGGGTAAGGCCTGCCCTTTTATAAGTGCCAGTAATTCAGGCAGTTCTCCCGTGTTATTCCGTGTCTCCTTACCAGCAGCACAGTCTCTCTTCAGAAAAAGGAGAAAGCTGGTTTAAGTGCAAACTTGGTGGCCTGTGTAAGTAAAGTAATCTCTATTACTTTTTGTTCTGCTTAATCTGAAAAAAGTTATGTAGAACACTTAATTGTGCATTTTCCACAAAAAGCTTTTTAATATACTATTTGCCTAGCGCACAGAGAAGAGGATATTGTATCAAGTCATGACGAAAAACATCACAGCAATCTATGGCTTTAGATTTGTAGGTGATGTCAGAGAATGATTGAGTACATTTTCAAAGACAAGAATTATATGATTTGTTATAAGGTTGCATCTAGATTTTTTTTACTAAATAATTAAGGTAGTTCAGGACGTGTTTGTAGAGTGGTTTCCATGGAAGAGCTAGCAAGAATACTCATTTAAATGTGGAACATAGACACAGACTGGGGTTTTCTAGTGTCAAACCAAAATCTTCCTAGCATGGGAGTTGAAATAAAACTTCCTAAGTTCTTAGTAAAGCTCACTAAAAATGTGTTGAAACAAGTCCTTTTTGAGAAAATAACTTTTCACAACAGCACTGAAGCATTTTGTATTAAAAAAAAAAATCTTTGCCCTTTTCTGGGCAAGAAAAACTGAGTTGTCTCAAAAGTGTTGGCAATTATAACAGCTTGGAATGGATGGTCATGTTCTGTTCCACGAAACTGGAAGCATGGAAATGTTCATTGTTGTTGTCTCTTTATATATATTACTAGAAGCTGAATATTTGCCCACAAAATCTGTAATTTAAGACAACAGAAAATGGAAGTACGATCTGTTTTATTAAGTGCAGACATCTATTATGTACATACTGTATAGCTCTGTCTACAGCTGAGCTAAATAATAATACCAGCCCCCACCCAGTACCAGGAAACATTTCCCCCTTCCGAAAGTCAATCAATAACTATATGCAAGATGAATCTAAAAGTGCGTCTGTCTTTAAAGTTTACCTAGTCAAATACCCCAGATTGCAGATACTGAAAGATGAGGTAAAGCTATTCCAGCCACCCTCATCAGACAAGGGGAATGAGTAAAGAGAGGCAATGACAATGTTAGTAAATCAGAAATGGTCAAGGCCACTTTCTGGTCTGAGGACATTGGCACATATTTTTGCTTGCAAACCTGATGCCCTCCCGAAACACACCCACACACTGAAGCAGTGTGGCAGGTGGCTCGGGACGTATCCCGTGGCTCTTGGTGCCTCCTGCTGGAAAACTGTTCCCAAGGGAATGGGTACAAGTAACACGGACTCATTCATGCCTCTTCCCCTGAGAACTGGGAATGGTCTCCTCTGTGATAACTCCCCAGCTGTGCCTGGGACCTGGTCAGAAGCATGTAGCTGGGCCCAAAGTGTGCCACGGATCACTCTAGCCACTATACCTTGCGGACAGTCATTATCCAATGCCTGTGAATATTCCCAGCTTGATTTATAGATAATATAGAAGTTAGCCAAAGAGTCATGTTGACGAGTATGATAGTGATATCAGTGCATCAGCAGTCTAGCATGTTATGCTTAATTGTAGAGGTTAATGTATAATTACTAGGGATTTATTGCAGTGAGTTATTATGGAAATGTAAATAGATGGAAGAGCCTTTATACTCCAGTTAAGAGCCATGCATTTAATGGGGCATTTTGTACTTGCATACAGCTCTGGCCTCAAAGGCCTGTGTATTAGAGAGCTCTTGATATGCTCCACCATTTCCATCTACAGATGTGCTTCAATTTTTACTGGCCTTTGTCTCCAATTGCTCCCTGCCATACGTACTACACTCAAAGAAGAAACGTAAATTGACTGAATTTGTGAATGTTTATAATCACAAAACTATCTAGGCTAAAAGGGATCTCTGGAGATCATCCAGTCTGGACCCCTCCAGTGGGTAGCTATGAACATCTAATAAGCTCCTGCTCTGAATGTTCAACTGACTCCATAGGAAGATGGGGATCGTAATGGGTATTTACAGTTGGCTGTTCAAAGTACATAATGTGAATACCACCTTTAGGGAACATTAACTTTGAAAAATCATCTTACCTTTCTGAAAGGTTTCCACACCTCATACTTTCATATTCTGAAATCTGTTTCTGGTTTTATCAGATTCTATCGGGGAGGAAAATACCCTACTTTGATTAAAGGGGAAAGAAAATATTCTTATTTTGCATTGCAAGAATTTTTCTTTACAAAAATAAGTGGTAAGAAAATATCTAGTTCTCTTCATTGAAATGATAATTTAGAAAGCCTTCCTAATCCATTTTTACACTCCTTTATTGTCTTATTTTCTCAAAAGAATGCTACAGTGAGAAGAGAGCTAGCTTTATGTTGGGACTTTGCTTTTTGTACTACACATCATGAATGATTCCACTTAGAAATAAGACCACAGCAGCTGTATTGCCTTTGCAAAATAAAGTGTTAACCTGAAGTGTTCTGTGGCAGATTTAAGCCATCTCCTTTACATAGTGTTCTAACAGAAGTTTTTCTTCTTTTTAAATCTATTTCTTTTCTATTCCTTTAAATGGTCATATTTCTTCTCTGGCCAACTTCACCGACATTATATCAGCACTGATGGAGCTGTTTGGAGGTAGGTGACAGAACTGCCACTGTATCAATCTCACCATTAAGCTGTCAATTGCACAGTAGCATTTGGAATTGAATCAGACACTTCCACTGACATTGTAACCACAATGTGTGAAAGACACTTCTATTCCTTTGGATGTGCAGGAGACACTTTCATTTACAGAAAGGACCCACCGATATGCTTGTTGTTCTGCACACCAGGATGAGTCAGACTCTTCAGGGAAATCAAGGGAAGCTGTTGTCAGTACAAACTCTACCTCCATCAGCTTTCAGCTCTCTCAACTGTCCAGTATAATTGCCCATCACAGTTAAACTTCCAGTACGGACACATAAACTGAACACTTTCACTGACATTCTGCTGTTTTGTTGATTTTATATCCTCATCCAGTGTCAACACAATTTTATAAAGACAGTGTCTTTTGTGAATTATAATAAATAAGGTAGTAAGATAACTAGACCATTTCTTCTACTAATAGTATAATATCAAAAGCACCTCACTTCCCCTTCATACAGAATGAAGCACACTGCTTAGAATTCTGTCCATTTTCTTCTGCATCAGCATCTATTTCTTTTTTTTTTTTTTTTTTAAACTTTACTTTATACATTTATAGATCTTCTTTGATGAGGGTCAGGATCTGCTACCAGCAGATGTATTATCTTTTATATTCTGAGCCTGGCTGTACCTGGGACAAGAGAGTTCTGACCTATGTCAAGATATGGCAGTAGTAAAAGCTAAATAGGAAATAATCAAGGACACTGCTGCTAGAACGGGAAGTCCCTAGATTCTTGGCACAAATTTAAACCTTATAAGCACATATTAAGACCTGATAACAATATCAGTGTGCACTTATATGAGCTGCTTACATGTGGAGCTGCTGTTACAAGAGGAAAGCATTAACACTATAAGTAGGCTATACAAATAGGAGAACCACAAAGGAAAATTTGAGGTCATCAGCTCCTACAATTACGAGCTCACTTAAGTATATGGAGACAGAAGTGCAGTATTAAACACTGTTTTTAACTCTGATTAAAGACAGACTGCATTGGTCAAGGAGAGTTTTATAACAAGAACATAAATCTGGATTAAAACTTGTTATCCTCAAAAGATATTCTTAAAACAGGTGAAAATATTTGATTTTTAAATTTTAACTCTCTCTACATATCTAAACTTTCTCTCTCTCTGTATGTATGTATATCTCAGTATATGTATATAGAGTGTTTCTATATATACTATTACATATATATACAGAGTCTGCATATATATATATATACAGTCTTACAAAATGTACATCGACCAGTTTTTGCATGTAGCATCTTTTTCAAAATGCACAAAGTTTCAGCATAAAGTTGATGTCTCCAATACTGTTTTTCCCTGCTTTTGAGAGCTTTTTCTTTTTTTCTTTACTATAGTTATTGTTTTTATTAATCTCAGGAAATTAAAAAGCGACTGAAAATGCATAGTGACTGCATCTGAATTCACTGGAAGAGTGAATTGCAGGGGGAAGTTATTTCTGGCACGATGCTTTTAAAATTAAGCTCTAGAACATTTGTACTCTAACATTATAAACAGATTTTACCATTTTGTATTACTTTAAAACATTATTTTGTATGAGAGCGAACAGTCTCTCAAGCATGGAGACGAGACAAAACCTATGGAGAAAGGAAATTACAGCATAATGGAAACGATGGCCAGGAGCCATACCACCCTGGGCTGTGAGCTCATTCAAACCGAAATGCCAAGCTGAGCTGATTTGGTCAGTGCTATGATTTGGGATCTCTGAGGAAACCTCCAAGGTTGCTGGAGGAAGTGGTGGTGGCAACATTGTAGGTGGTATTCTCTGTTCTTGAGTCACCATTAGGTCAATACCTGTGTGATGGGGGCAAGCAGGATTTCCTGGAAGAGTTGTGGGCATGATGTGAAATCACGGTCCCAAGTATCAGGGATTATTTAAAGACGACCACGGACTTTGTGTGAAAGGTAGAATTGGTAACCCTGGGGTATTGATCACATTTCAGTATCAGCCTTTCCTACATAATTTCTCAAAATTATTCCAATATTTGCCCCTCTTTGGGGCAGCAGAATAAACCCAGTAATGTAATGCCAGGCTGCTGGAGTATTGAAAAAAATTCAAACCCCACTGAAACAGACTTTCACTCTAAATCTTGTCATTAACTTCAATGAGTTTTGGATCACATCTAGAGTTCCTAATGTAGAAAGACTGCACTAGGGCTAATCTGCTTTTGAAGGAGTTCCTGTCTTTTCATACATTCACTATTTGGGCAATGTTGCCTTTGCCTTTCAGCTGTAATCACCAGTCTTACTCACAGATGCTGTCAGGTCCTGTTGTGCCCTCAGAGCAGCTCAACTCCAGATTGTTTTCCTCCCCAACCCCACTACAGTGTAGTGATACTAAGAAATTACATTCTCCCCAGAAACAATGACATGAATCTGATTTATAACTGGTGGTAAAACTTTATTATTCAAGTTTAGATGTAACAGACATCTTTGCTGCCTGAAGATTGTTTGCATAAGAAATACACCAAGAACATGTTTGTGAGTAGAAATGAACATGCACTATGAAAACCAAAAAACAAAACAAAACAAAACAACCAAACCAAAACAAAACAAAGAACACATCCATGTGTTGTAAGGACAAAACATTAAGAGCCAGCATTCTAGAGTCAAATCAAGGCTACAAGTTTAATGATGGTTTTTAGCAACATGAAGTAATTCTTTATGAAGTACTTTTTTTTCTTCTTTTTTTTTTTTTTCCTTTTCCTGCTGGTGAATTTTCTGTAAGCTAAATTTACAATGGCATTTTGAGATGTTTCCTTTTCTTCTGTTCTCCTTCTACATAGAGCTCAGAGGCCAAAATGATAGGAATGGAAAACAGTGGTTGCTGTCAAAATGTTTATTCTAAGAAATTTACTTTATTAGGTGTACCCAAAAATGAAAAGAAACTGATATTTATCTGGCTGGCAGCCATTAAATTATTGTCTTTTATTCTCTTAAAAAGAGGTAAATTGGGGTATATGTGTTTACTATATAGGTAGCATCTCACCAACTGCCAGCTTTCCAGAACTGGCTGAATGAAATGAAGTTGTGAGGAAGATGGTAGGGAGAAATCCTATTCTGAGGTGAGGAAATTATGTAAATCACTCCACTTGGCCCATCTTAACTTTACAGAGAAGTTTAGAAGCGATTTCTCACTTATCTATCATATTTGGGATACGTTGACAAATTGCTCGCTACTCTTTGCCAAGCATAACTGTCTCCACAGAAGCAGAAGGAAATATATCTATGTTTCTGGCTGAACAGAAGTGAACTTCTAATCTCTTTGGCTTTTCCTGACCAGTATTAGGAATTAGCATGTTAAGTCAGCCAAGAAAAATCAATACAGGAGCAAGAATGGGAATATATTTAGATATCCTGGGCAAAAAGCAGATGGTAGACAACATCCTTAGCACATAAAGCAAGTAGTTATGACTACAAAGCAACACTGTCCAGTCCAAAGATGAATTTGAATGTCCGTCCCTGAACTGAGTACTAATCCACGGATGCCAAATCAGGTCTCCCCATTGCACAACCACTATGTTTCAGCACTGTATATAATTAGCATCAGTCACTTTTATCCTGCTGCCCCTTTAACTGCAAAAATAATGTCTCGCCCACAGCATGCCTCAACTTTTTGAGATGACTCTAAGTTCTCTCTCTTTAAAACTGTCACAGTGTGTACCAGTACATTTTTTAGGCAAAATGAAGATAGAAGTATCTAGTGTCCCCCCTTTCTGGATGGTCCATGAAAAATTCAGCAGGGTTTCATCAGCACAGTAGCAACTAGGTGCAAAGCTTCTTTTGGAAAGCACTCTGAGGTTAGCATCTGAACACAAACTGTGCTCTGAAAAACCTTTGTCTCCTGCTGCATTAACTCAGGGGTCACCAGCCACAAAGTGATAGCTTAGAGACAGTCTGGTTTGCAGAAGATGCTGCATGACGGCTCCTGCTATACAAGGTGTTAATAGAAACACTGTTCCTGTTCTGCAATCTCATTAATGACAGGCACTACAAATCCTCTGGTTTTGAACAATCCACTTATTTTGTGGTCCAATTTGAGATACATTTTAAGATCTCACACTACCATTCCTCAGTAAGAGAAGTACACTTTAAAGACACCGACAAATTCAGAACAAAGAGTGAGTCTTTGAAAGTTCAATTTTTAGTGCTCTAAGTTGATAAAAATGCAGTGTTACTTGTAACAGTAATTACTTGTGTGTGCTACCATTGGTTTCCATCTGAGAGTTATTAAATAAGATTTTTCTTTTTCAGTTTCAGGATTTATTTTTCTTTCGATTAATATCCATTGTGAGGGGGTCTGGAGAGGGATGGAGTCACCTCTCTTTTGTTAAGAAACAGAACTGTGCTCCTCCCACCCCAATCAAAGAGAACAGGCTATGGCAAAATCCCATTTCTTACAAAGCAGAAATCTTAGAACATCTCAATATGTCATGGCAAGAACAATGAACTTTTTCAAATTTTATTTGCACCATCAAGGTGTGCAATACTAACATTCAAAAATTTGTCTTGTTCTTTGCACTCATAAGATTTCATTTCTCCTCATCCCCAAACCCTGATATGTGTATTTCCTGTTATTGGCCTCTGCTTCTGAGTTTAGCAAGAGGTGCTATGAAGTACAGGGTGGTGCTCAAGTCTTACAATGCGCATGTCCCCATCCCTAAAACATTTTGCCATGAAGATGCAGCTTCTATCAATGAAGAAGCCACAGGAACTGGTAGGTCTTAGATGAAGTAAGTCAAACCAGTAACTACTGAAAACCGGCAGGCAGCTACCTCTGAGGCTGATAAAAATCACTGCTTACTGAGTCTAACATGCTTCTTGGAAAAGCTGAAAAGGACACACTGGACCCTGACGTAACAAAACGAGGGCAATCTACTTCAGTCCCCAGAGAAAAAAAAAAGAAACAAAAAAATACCCAACAAAAATAAATCCACAAAAACCAAGTCAGAACTTATTATTGGAGAACAACAGTAAAAACATAACCAGTCTTTGCCTGGCACTGGTATCAAGCTGGAGATTCATCTAAAAAATAAAAAGAGAAGAATGTGGCCCAATATCCTTTGCTAGCCTAGAACACTATTGAAGGGTTATAGAACTCAGCTGTGAACAGATTGAGTGGGACTTTCCATATGCTGCTCATCAGTATAGAAGCAATGGGTGGAGCAGGAAGGAATGCAAGCCTAATGCTGAACAATAGCCTGTCTGTGCCTAACAAATCAGAGAAACTGTGCAATAACGTTTCATCTGTGCGAAAATGTAACACCTAAAATACTGCCAAGGTCAGCAAGACCTTTGGTGATCAACTGTGTAAGTGCTTCTCATGCATGGTGATGTTCATTGCCAGCTGCTTTAGGCACATTATTTTTCAAAAGACTATCAAAGTGCTGAACGTTTAGGCCAGTTCCTCCCTAGTTTTCCTTTTGCCAACCCCTATTAGACATTTCCTATGACCTCTCCTTTTATCTTCCACCTCCCTGTCTATCTGGTTAAGTATCTTGTAAGTGCACCAAATTCTAGAAGGGAGAGTGGTGAGATTCAGATAAGTTAAATACAAGAACTTTTTTTTTTTTTAATGATGCTTTAGTTTCAATTACATGAAAATCTGAGAAAGGCGGCATGTAAGTGAGATCAGAATAGGACCCTTTACATATAATCTCAAGTAAGGACTTAGTCCAGAGATATTTTTATAGAATGTTTTAAAAAATAAAATGCATGAATGGAGAAATAAAAGACAACATAATATCAGAAAGACATTTTAAACTTCATTCGCTGCAACATTCATGAACCAGTTGAGCTACACCTGCCATCCAACCACAAGGAACTAAGACCCTGCACTGCGAAAAAGAAACAAACCCAAACAAAACAAAAAAGCAACTGCGTAATATTGTAAAAATGGAGTGCAATGCTACTACAGAATGCAATAAAACATCAGTGCTGCATCGTCAAACAGCACTTATCAAAATAATTTCTGAAATGTTTCTTCTGAAACACAGACAAAGCAATAAAAAGAGGATATATGTTTATCATTTTAAGCATAACAATGTGAGTTAAGAGCTTAAGAATACAAAAGTACTTGGAATGAATAGTGCTACCCTTTTTTTTCCTAAGTAGGCATAAAAATATTTTCATTTCCTTCTTGTTTTTCCATACCATTAATATCAACAAATTTCATTCATTTCATGTTATCGTTTACAACTTTAATGCACACACACAGAAAAAAGATACCTACTGCAATAGAAATAGTTGCTTCATTACCTTGTTTGCTACATTTGCAAATGTAAACAGCGAGGCAGAGCCAGAACTGACTCTAATGCATGATGGAATATCTTTGTTGCATACGTACACTGTAGAAAATAATTATTCAATATGTCAGGCACCATTATTTGAAATGTAATACATTAATATTTACTAGAAAAATAAGGTTTTTTCTATTTGTTCTCCCAACTTCTTTAATGAAATAAGTTAATCTGACAGTGCATCCAGTAGCTTGTAATATCTTCTACATCCCTGTGGCAAAATAATAAACTACTGGTTGGGACACTATAATGAAAATGATTAAAGTCAGTTCTTGTACACCCTTGTAGCAAGCATGGAGGCTCGTCTAACAGCACCTTTAACCAATTATTTAATATTTAGTTATTTAGCCCTATTTCCCTGAGCAGTTATGCTGAGGAGCTTTCCCTTCATGGATAGTTTTTAAAAAGCTTTAAGTATTAAAAAGTACTATGAAGACATTTAATGCTACTTAGTAAAAGCTGGTATAAGTCTACTGAAGGGATTGACTGGTATGTATAGCAATGTTAAGCCTGTGGAGAAGTAAACTTAGAATTTAAGGTTTAGAAATGTAATATATTAAAAATATATTAAAATAAAATACAGCAGGTTACCTTGTTCTATGCAAATTAAACCCGGAGTGTGGCTTCTGTATTAGAGACTTCATTTGCACAAAATGGTTTTCCTAGACTAAAGTGTGCCAGAAAGAATGTAGTGATAAAATGGTAGCTAAAATTCAGCTGAGTCTGAGAAACATCTAGATGGAATTGCTGCCAAAGCTTTGAGGACAAAGTGATCCTAAGGCATGTTGTAGGGCAGAAATTAGCCCAAATTAAAGAAAAGAAAATGACCTTTTAATATCTGTATATTTAACAAGTCTAGTTCTTATATACAATGTGCATATGTTCACTATACCCCTGCAGCAGTATATACATATACACATCTTTGCACTCTTGCCAGTTATGTCTCTTACACAACAGCAAAGGTATTAATTGTCTGGTAGAACTTTCTCAAGGTTATTCGCCATGATTCACCGCATTCTGGCTAGCTTTGGTGGGTCATGTCCCATATAATTACTTCTTCCCCTTCTGGCCACCATTCAACTGCTCTTTTTTTCTTGGTAACCCACTCATTTAAAAGGAAAAAAAAAAAAAAAAAAAAAGAAAAAAAAGGGGGAAAAAAAAAGAAGAAAAAGGAAAAAAAGAAAATAACAAGGGATTTAATATTGGATAAGGCATGCTCTCTATATGAAGTGCTTTATAGGTCTTCACAAGACATTACAAGCTATTGAATTCCCATCAAGGAAACCTATTTCTGTTTAATTGTGCTAAGTGCTAAGGTTTACTCTTTAGGTTTTCCATTCTTTTCAGCTTGTGCATTGTTCCTGTGTAGGCCCCTCTGGATGTGAGTTGTGAAGTCATACTTGTCCGTGCAAAGATGCTGGCATATGCTGCACTGGAAAGGTCCACTGTCACCATGGCAACTCATATGCAAAGCATACATCACTTCATCCAGAAAGACAATGCCACAGTGCACACACTTGGTAGAAAGTTCATCTTGAGTACTTCTATCAACTTTCTCTGTTTTTACTACATTCAAGGGACCTTCATTTTTTACATTTGGTGGTGCCTTACTCTTTTCCTTGGAGGCACCATTTGCAGTTGGCCCAGGTCTGGAATGCTTTATCGCCAAATCTAGAGGAATGTCATTGTCTGATCCAACAGTTGAAAAATGAGGAGGCAGATTAAAGGTGGGATAAGGCACATAGTTTTGGCAAGGATTTGGTAGGCCAGGCACATGACTCAAGTAGTGTGGATTCCCAGGAACAGACAGCTTATATTTACTCCAGAATCTCAGCCAGTCAGCTTCACTCTGAAAGTCATTGTGTACAAACGGAAGTCCAAAAAGTGGGTACTGGTATTTTTCAATAGGGCTTCCAGGTGGTGAATAGTTTGGGTGTTTCGCAGGTCTCATGTATTTTTCTATCGGGCTGCCTCTCTCTGAGCTTCCTTTCCCCTCTGATATCGATGAACTGTTTCCTGGGTCTCCAGTACTTTCCTGAGGACTTTTTATCTGAATGTGCAAAGGTTGCATCCTTTTGTGAATATCCAGAGTTTGGCTGACCAATATTGGCTGCTGAGCAGAATGGCTTTTAGTCAATGAACCTGGGGCCTCATATTTGCTGAGGCTGGGAAGCTGAATTTCTCTCTGATGACCTTCAGGTAAATGATCCTCTGACCTCCTCTCTAAGGGGCTTCCATTGACTTGTTCCTCACTGCTACCCCTCTGCTGTTTGTTTAGCTGCTCAGCCTGAAGTGCCTCCGGGTTAAGGCGCTTTCTTGTTCGTCTCCTAATGATCTGCTCACCATTGTTCTGCTTAATGATGTTTAAAGGCCTGGGAGTCTGCATGAAACACACACATAATGAACAAAAGGAAAAAAGAAAGACACATTAAACAAATCTGTGAGACCACGCTCACGCAAATTTATCTTTTGTTTTGTGAAGAGCAATATTATAAGAGTTTTATGGAATGACCAAATTTCAACCCAAATGCTGGTTCCTGGTCCCTCATGCTAGAAGTAAACTATGAATTGGTTTGTTTTACCAAACTAAGTCAACTGCCTTAGACATACTGCATCTGTTTACTTAAAAAGGCATGAAGCCAAGCTGTCAAAGCATTTATTACCCCTTACTCCTGAAAACTTCTGGGGGAGATGTGCTGAAAGTGGGTGCTGAGAGCTGAGGATGACGTGGGAGATGCATGGCCTTACACACTAGTGTTACTCTATGTACCATGTCACTACAGTTGGTATTGAGCAGGGGTTGCACAGGTCACACTGGCAAGAATTGAGTAACACTTACCTTGATACCCACCCCCGCTTTGACATGGATAGAAAATGCAAGCAAATACAGGGCTTGCTGACCGCCACTGCTGTCACCTAGCAAAAGGGCTGCAGGTCCACTGTGGTGGTGAGTGGGATGACGGTGGCTGGAAAGGGACTAGGCAAGATGGAGAAGAAAGCCCAAGAAAACCTGTCCTATGCATGAAAAGGTCTACCTGGGACTTTGGTACCAACTCCCCTTCCTTTATCCCTTCTGTATTTCTTTCTAAATGTTACTGATTTTGTGCTACTAAGTCATGAGAGACAGAAGGTGTCCCCTGAAGGCGGGGAAAAAAGGGTCTGTAAAGAAAAAAGCATTGCAGAAGAGGCAGAGGCAAGAACCAAGTGAAGACTTCTGTTCCATTTGCTACCTCCTCACATCAGCTCAGGTAGGTGGCCTATTTAGATGAGAACTGAAAATATTTTTGCATGAAGAAAAAATAGTACAAGGAACGACAGCAGCCAGGCCTCTTTGAAAGGCCCCTCAACAGGAAGGCAATGGTATGTGAATGAAAGATGGTGCTGTAACGTCGGTATGTGTTGCTCTACTGGGCAGATGTTAAAACAACAAAAACTACCTAAAAGTCATTCAGTCTGGTGTGCTGGCAGTTGCAATTTGTCTCATCCAAATGCACACATAATCCTATTTTGGTTGGAGGCCAGAAAAGTGCCCACACGGTATTCCACTTATATGTTTATTTGGAAATTTTCTTTTTAACATTGTTTTGAAGTGCAGATTAAATTTTGGCTTACAGTCAACATTCAAAACAATTTGTACCTTGAATGTAAGATAATTTATATCTATTCATAACTTTGAACTAATACAAAAATATCCAGAGCTGGAGGAGTGCTCACTCTATTATTTGCAGAGATCTAGTTTCTCTCTTGACTTGCCATCTTTCTCTCCTCTTTCACCTATTTATTTCCCTGAGGTTGGCTTATTCTTAATGGTTAACTACATTTTAGGCGTGTAGCTACTTGCTAAGATTCTACTTTCTATTAAAACTCTGAACCAGAGGAAATATACACTTTGATTTAGATTTTTAATAAACAAAATCTAAACTTAGCAGAAAAACAGCACCTGAACCAGCCTCCTCAAACAGATCAAAGTCGAGGAAAAATCATGTTAGATAAAAATAGAATATTTTCTATGTAAATTCTATGCAAATAAACTTTATAGTTTGCAGAATCAACAGCCAATTAATATGAATAAGCATATACTCTTTATTACAAGCTCAGTGTAATTTCCTCACCTTTTTATGACAATTGTAACACTGACATACTGACATGCTGGGTGAGACCTTACAATATTGTTGATGTTGCTCTTATTAAACTTTTATTTATACACTACAGACCATTTTCATATGGCTTTCAGATAACCTTTCAACAGTTTGGAAATACTTTTAATCTTACTCTTCATGCTACAGGTATGAAGTCTGATCGTGGAAGTAGTTAAAAGAAACATCTTCATATCTGTGATTAAGGACCCTCACACACCTGTTTGGAGCTCTGGCCCTTCAAAATTACATGCCATTAGGAGTTAAAGGCTGTAAGTCCAACTTAAAAATTCTTCAGCATGCAAATGACTGTACTCATCTGACTAGTCTTTAGCTGATTAAAACAGACTATTCAGTGGAGTAAAGCTACTGATTTTTTTCCTTACCCACAGTAGTAAGGTGCAGATGATAGAAATATTTTGTATTAGGTTGCAACTGAGGCAGACAGAAAAGTTTAAGCTCTCTTCTTGATTTTTAGTGAGGTATTAAAATTAGAAAATAGTGGAGATATTACCAGAACTTTACTTGTAAAATGCTCTATATCAGACCCTTAGTTGTATGTTATACATAATATATTGAGTACGATCACTAAGATTTTTTTTGCCATCTCTATATCAATTGGCAATCTCCCTACTCCAAATATATCAGTAACTTTAAAAATAATCACAAAATTCAACAAATAGTTCATTAAAGTATTGTGATTAGACTTCCTAGATACAATGGGAAATTAGAGTGATCTCTCCACTAGAAGATCATGTATGTCTAATCCCAGAGTAATATGCTGTAACTCCTCACTGAAGCAGTATGAAGATGTGGCCAAGGAATCACTATGGAATAAAATCTAGTTTTCCATGACCAAGTTAGAGCTATTAAAAAATGAGGAACAGTACCACAATAATAATGCTCGAATTCATGATTCTGGGGAGACAAGGGATATACCTTTCTCTGTCAATAAATGTGAATATTGTGTATATGTTTGTAGTGAACTGCATTTTTTCACTAAAACTATTTTAATAATTGACCATTGGAATATTACTACACATTTCTTAACACAGTTGTCTGCATTAAAGGAGAGAAATACAAAAAAACTGGCAAGTTTAATGTAAATGACCCCTAGACAGACTGAACGTTTTTGAAAACACATTGAAAATTTATTCAAGGGTATCACAGAAATAGAAATGTGACTTACAGCAGAAA
Source organism: Cariama cristata (assembly GCF_000690535.1). Classification (NCBI taxonomy): domain Eukaryota; kingdom Metazoa; phylum Chordata; class Aves; order Cariamiformes; family Cariamidae; genus Cariama; species Cariama cristata. The sequence continues at coordinate 147,264 of NW_009636553.1, read as the reverse complement.
TCACTACCATGTTAACATTTGTCAGTCACTACCACCTAGCAGTATCTGACAGACCATACATTTTTCTTCTTATTAAATAAAAGTAAAAAAGGGACGTTAGAGATAAGTCTTACACACATTCTTGAGTTAATGAGGACAATAGTTCTAGATAGTGATAATCCAATCAAAAGAGAGATATGAAACATGCAAACCTACTATAGGTGAATTTTACTCAGCTGTGTAGCATAATTTAGTTTAACAGGGTGACTCACAGCAGGGATCAGTTCTATTCCCTTGAATTTTTAGTTTCAGACATTTACCTAATAACTGCATCATCCTAGACTCCTTAATTCAAAAACATAAATGACAATTAATTACTGTAACTTTTCATGAAGAGATAGACAGGCAGACAGATAAAAGGAACTTTCATCTTTCTGGTTTCAGTCTAAAGAACATCCCTTTGCATGGGACTGTCTCAAAAGGTGTCTCAAAGGAGAGATTCGTTTGGTTATTTCAGACTCTAACTTACAATGGAGTTGCTATCATACCACAGCAGAGTGGAAGCTTAAATAAATTCTTTGCATTTGTTTGGTCAAAGTTCAATTGAAGATACTAATGTCAGATGTCCACTGAATGACAGGTTATTGTCATGCTTGAACAGTGGAGCTAAAAGATAGCGTCAGCTTCTTACTTTCTATATACCTGAAATAAAGTTTGACATTGTATTGCTAATTATTATTGTTGGAAGCACACTAGTTTGTTCTTACTGGTTCATAAGAATTATCTGAGTTAGGTGTTTGAATTCAAAACTGATTCTTATAGCTTTTATCTATTCAATAAGTTATGTTAATAATCATGGTAAGGTCCAACACCAGTTTAGATAAGTATATTAAAAAAAGGAAAAATGGAGGCTGTGAATGGAAGTCCTACAAGTAACTGGATTCAAATGACAAATTAATGTTAAAAAGCCAAACTGTCCTCCTTAAAATCTTTGTGGATGCTCACCACTGATCAATTTCCTTAAATTGTTATTATATCTAGAGCTTCAAGAGATCTCCAGGAAGATGATATTTTCAGCAAGACCCAGCCAAGACGCTGGCCAGAGATCGTGCATTAGTCCATCTTCTGCTGCTCAGATGCTATCTGACTGCCTAGGGTGTTCTGGAGCTTAAAAACAGTTACAGGTCTCAGAATGACAGCCCATGGCAAACAGAGCTAACCTTTCAGAGAGGTGATGGTCCTGCTACTTCTGAAAATTGGAATCTTTTTCTTTTTTATTAAGCGGGCTGGCTGGACAGGATCTTAAGTAAATAGGATTGTTATATGGCCTGTACACAAGACCAAGGGCAAAATTCACAGATACTACTAATTGATTTAGAAGCATATGCCTCAAATTTAAAGAGAAATAGGCGTGGATACTTGGAAGTCTTGATGCATTTGAAATATAGTTTCCTAACTGGGTCTTTTTTTTTTGAAAATGGAATTTCTGAAAAGAGTTTTAAAAAACACACACTCTTAGCCATAACATAGATTTCTGATTTGGGCTCTAAGCCTGAACTGTTATGTTGCCTTGGCAAACTCCCAAAGACTGCCTCAGTTTCTACTTCTGAGCAGTAGTAACACTTTTTAACTTCATGGGAATGTTGTAAAATTAATTAATTAGAGTCAAATCTTGGTCACCTGGCTCTCCCATATGCTTCTATTAAAGATAGCAGGGATAATATTTAACTAGTGGGTCTTAACCTAAAAGATTCTGAGCATTTTGGCACTGATCCAAGGAAACACTTAAGCATGGCTTTCCTGGACCTGGACCAGAGCATTCAACATCTTTCAGGATCAAGTCAAATGTCAGTAAGATGAAAAGCAATATAGACAGTCCATGATTATTACTTATTCCCTGCCTGATCCTGAGGGATGGTGCATCTTCCCCTCACCAAGTGATGAGTGCCATCAGGTGAGTAGCTTCCTTGTTGAGTTATTTCAGAATCCTCCAGCAGACTGTAAGAACTGTAGAAAAAAGAACAAAAAAGCCCACCACCCCATATCTCCAGGAAATTTACTGTCAAGAATAAAGGGGGGAAGAGAAGTGAAAGGAAACAGAAACCACAGCAAGGGATATTTTTGATATAGATGTGATGTCTAACTTTAAGAATTATTTTTTTTTAATTGCGAACATGAGGGCTCTTGAATTTAGACAGCCTTCATCACAATGTATTGTATGCCTTCAAATGGAATTCCCAGAAAAGAAATAATTTTCCCCTTATTTTTTATCAAAATAATTAAATGCATCACTGGTGATCTCAAACACGTCTACCCACAGCATCCCAGCCTGTTTCATAATGAATCACATCTGATCCCAAAGTGACCATACTGCAAAACCCTGTTAGGAAATTAACTGCAGGCCAGGGAGTGGTACTAATCACACAACCAGACAAGATCACAGATGCCCAAGTTAGCTGTATAACCCCTCTTTTTTCTGAACAAACCAGTAAGTTCTTCCTACCGAGTGAAGCTTCTGGTAGAGGCCACACGCATTGCATACATATCCACCATTTGCATTCTTTCGCCAGAGAGAGGTCTTTGTGGTCAGGCAATTGGCACAAAAAACACCCGAGCCTCTACGTCTCTGAAATAGGGAAGAAAAAGAAAAAAAAACACACAGAAAAAAAAACAGGTCAGAGGTGAGTCACATGAGCTGCGGAGTTAGGACAAATCAACACAGGAGTTTTGTCTCTAGACTGGCAACAATGACAGTATAAAACCACACTGCCCATAATGAGGTCAGGTTCAATTGTGCTTAATAGGCACCACTGATTTTCATTATAATTAACCCTAGAGTGATGGATGAGGTGTGTGAAACACCAAAGCCTTTTCAGAATAACAGCTTTAACTTTTTGAACTTCAGGTTTTGTGCATTTAATGATGGTTTCTAAACAGCAAATTCTGAAAAACCCCTCTGAAAGCTGACAGAGAACATTCTGTAAACTTCTCCTGGTTTGTTCACTGCATTTCACAACAGATTATTTCTTTTTAGTTTGCTCAATTTTAAAGTGTGACTGGCAATAACAATTCTGAAACACCACCACCTCAATTAACTACAGTTTGTATCTGTGTCACTAATTCCTTTAACAGACTTTATACTTCATTAACTGAATACATGATACTCAGTTCCAGTCTTTCCCATTTACCTCTAAAATCAGTATAAGCTACCATATATTTCCCACAGCCCACTATGAACAAGGAGTGATCCCTGCCAAACAAATAAAAGTACAGTATTCTTAATGAGACCTCTTTTGAACTTCACCTGAAACCCCAGAAAACACTGTCTCATCGATGGGTAGATTTATTTATTTTATTTTAGTCAGGCTAAGAAAGGCACAGCACAAGTTTCCTAAATACAAACCAACTTTTAACCAGACTGAGCTGTGCATTCATCAGCTTTCATAATGATCCAGGAATATTTAGAACTAGACACGTTTATAAGTATTGCTTGCTAAATTCTTTCTACAGAATAATGATTTCATTAAAGGTCTCATTTAAATAAAAGTCAGGCTATGTTTGTGGGTACAAATGTTAATAAGTAGGAATGCAATTCTTTTGCTGAAAAGAAAATCTGAATTTCAACTCTCTTCCCTTTTTGCAAAGGAAAAAAAACAATAAGAAACCTTCAGCAGCTAAGATAAAAATGGAAAAACAGTCTGTGTGAAAACTAATTTTATTAGAAATTAAAAATTACTAACACTTTAAGTAAAAATTTCAGGGTTTCATAAAACTTAAGTAATTTATTTAACTTTAGGCCATACTGTAGAAGACTAGTGTTCATGCCAAAAAAATACAATGGTTATAATTGTACTCTGATACATTTCAAATGGAAAGCTTTCTGCAGACATAATTTTGGCTTCAAGACTGGAACACTTTCTTGGCATTGAAAGGGCATTTGATTCATCGGGTGTTTCACAATGTATCACTAAAAAGACCTGGTGAGCAGCCAGTTCCCTATAGGGTAATTTTTCCATCCAGATGCAAGTGCTATCAGAGGCCCTCGTCAGCTAAACTAATTATGATCTTGCATTTGCTGATGCCTGCTCACTCTAACGTTCGACATCCTCCATTAATCATCAATACAAGGAAAATGAATGAAATGTAAAGAAATGAGGGCTGGTAAGCTGCATAGCCATAAAAATCTGAAATGAGTGCAATAATTTAACAAGACTGGAGAAATGTTTTTAGTGAGCACAAAGTCAGGCTAACAATTGCCCTTTTAAACCAAGAACACAATTTCATTAATACAGCAGGTTGTGCTACTTTAAAGTGATAACATAAAATCAAGATTGTTGTCAAGATAATCTCTCTCTCACCCCCTTACATCATCCCCTACTTTGTCTCTTAAATGAGAAGCAGTAATATACTACATTTTTCTCAATTTGGCTAAGGGGAGCACTAAATGGTGGCTGATGTCCTTCAGCAAACATCTAACTAGTTGTGTATATGAGATGCAGCTCACTCTGGGAAGGTGCACTCATCTACAAGTAAATTGAAGCTCCCGGTTCTTTTTGTGGTTGCATATCCTTTCCCAGCTTCACCTGGCTGCCTAAGTATTTTCCTGAAGACTACAATAAAAGCTTCACTAAACTAACCCCAATTTGGTCCACTTGAAGGGCTAGAAGTTTCCAAGCGGAAAAGACTGTATATGGCCAGGATTCAGATATAACTGCGGAACTGTTCCTTTCCATTCCTACTTCTTGTCTGCCAGCCTATGGCTTCTTGGTGTGGTGTATTAACCAAGTGGAGTCTCAACCTGAGTCAGGCTTTCCATCCCTTCATTTCTGTTTGTGTTCCTTGAGTTTGGGAAATACCCTCTACAAAGTCATGGAAGACTTTTAAAATATATAGAAAGTGGTCTAGTTTATATGCTGCATTTGTACACACCTGAATGGTGACAGAAGGTGAAGTAACACTGAAATCTTCATTGAATGCTATAGAGATAGTACATCTTTAAAACATTGACAAAAGTAACTCACTTTTTCTCTCTTTTTTGGAGAAACATCTAATTCAAATTGGACATCAGTTGCAATGAAACACTACAAAGACTACAGCTGACAACAATCTACAAAATCATAGTATCACAGAATCATAGACTGGTTTGGGTTGGAAGAAACATTAAAGATCATCTAGTTCCAACACCCCTGCCATGGGCAGGGACACCTTCCACTAGACCAGGTTGCTCAAAGCCTCATCCAACCTCCCCTTGAACACTTCCAGGGATGGGGCATCCACAGCCTCTCTGGGCAACCTGTTCCAGTGTCTCACCAGCCTCACAGTGAAGAATTTCTTCCTGATATCTAATCTAAATCTTCTTTCTTCCAGTTTAAAGCCATTGCCCCTTGTCCTATCACTACAGGCCCTTGTAAAAAGTCCTTCTCCAGCTTTCTTGTAGGCCCCTTTTAGGTACTGGAAGGCTGCTCTAACGTCTCCCCGGAGCCTTCTCTTCTCCAGGCTGAACAACCCCAACTCTCTCAGCCTGTCTGCATACAACAGCTGCTCCAGCCCTCTGCATACCTAGTATTAGCTATATGTATCAAAAACCTATACCTGTCATTATTTAGTACTTACAAACTATTTATCTGTTTAAAATTTCGAAGTATTCCAGCTAAACATCCTTCCCTAAATTTAATGCAAAGTATGTAAATCCATCTTACATGTTGTTCTAAGTGTTGTAACTTTCTTTACCTTCTCTTACTTTTGTATTATTTAAGGACCTTACAGGATAATCAACAATGATTATTCCAATACCTAAGTGTTCCAACATAGATTACATATAATAATAAGTTGAGAATTAAACCACCTCTGGAAAAACTTAAATGCTGTTACTTTGTTGAGCTTTTTGGTTATGAAACAGCTTTTTATCATGGGGACACACAACTTTAGAATGGATTTCCTGGGGTGAAACAGGACTAAATATTCTTGACTCCCAGATCCTACTAAACCACAGAACAGATCTGCTTGTCAAAATACACCAGAGAAACTTTGACAATGTCTGCAAAAAAAAAAGTGAGGCTGTTTTTAAAAGCCTACAATGCCTGTAGTCCTGTTCTCATAAACCAATATAGTTTCTTAAAAAAAAAAAAAAAAAAAAAAAAGAAAAAAAAAAGACCGTTTTTCAAAAACCAAAAAAGTTTTTTAAAAAAAAAAAAAAAAAAAAAAGAAAAAAAAAAGAACAAAACCTGGGGCCTTTAATTCCCATATACTAAGTTTTATAAAAGTTGCTGGCCAACAAAAATGATCTAATTTTTTTTGTGTGTGTGCTAAATGTTAACTAACGATGATACTTCTACTGTTAGTGATGATGCTTCTTCTGCATAAGTCTGTTTGGCTTTGCATACTCAGCGTTTGCATTAGTCAATAAAAATGGCCAATATTGCTGGTTTTCCAGGTAGTCTCACAAAGAAACAGGAACTTGAGCAGTAATCCAGCAGTCTGTGCAACAGCTATGGCCCACAGCCTCCATAAAATCCAGCCATGTGCAGAAGTGTGCTGCTAAGCACCACCCTAGCCAGCATTTGCAAGGAATGTGTTATGGAACCTTTCCCTCTGTTTTAAACGTGAACACATACTTACCATAGTTAATCTCTTAAAATCAGCCCAGAAAAGGTAAGTTGACATAACTAGTCACGGGAGGTTTTGAGCCACAGATAAAAAGGTTTCAGTCTACGACCAATGCCACTAGCACTAGCTGGAGTTATCCGTGAAAATTTCCTGTATATCCTTGGAAGAATAACCCAAAAGGGTCTAAATAACTAAAATATGTATCTACTAAGTCAAGCTTTAATCATCTGGGGCCTTATAAACACTACACTACAATCCCAAATCCTGAAGGGGCCAGTGCAGTGAAGAGTCTGTCTCTATTTCCATCCCAGTTCCTAGGTCTGGGTGTTTAATATCACAGTTGTCACACATCACTTTGGGCTGAAATTTGGCGCATGTTTTTGTCAGCCCAGATGTAACTTTTTTAATTTATTATTTTATTTTATTTTATGGTACTGAAAACTTTATTTAAATCAGTTCAGCTGTTTATAATTTGGAGATTGGCCAAAGCTGGGGGGGTGGGGGCAGAGGGGATTTCAAGTTTTTCAGATAACTTTTTAACAAATCTACAGTCATAGTGGCTTTGCTCTGGGGAAAAAAAGTATGCACACATTTTAGTATTTTAGTAGTAGCAAAGCAACAAGTGGATTATTATTTTTATGTAGCTAAGCTATGAAAGTCCGTAATTATTCACTGAATATGTCTTGCAGATCTCTCTACTAACTGTTTTCCCTCAGAAAGAACCATGATGAAAGCATGTAATTGCCTAACAACCCTTGATATTCAGAGTATTTACTCACATTTTTTATGGTTTCATATCTTGACCGTTTCAAATTGAACAAGTCTGAAACTTGGTATACACATCGTCAAGCCTGAATACCTAATTTTTTTAACTCCTTAAATGATTTTCACTACTTACCAATACTTCACTGAAACAACGAAATTATTAGTAGTGCTTTCTGCTAAGCAATAAACCAGCAGAGAAAAACATAACAAGTAATTCACTCAGGTATCTTGACAGGATCAGACCCTTCTTTTTCGTAAAAACTGCTTTAGATTTTAAAAGGATGACCCTACATGTTTACACAATTTCAAACTCTGTAGCCTAATAGAAATGTCATTATACTCCACAGTTATACAAAAAATATTTTAAAATGTAGTGAACTTTGACTTATTATTTCGATGGAACTTCATGTAGCAAAATATATATTGTAAAAGCACAGCCAAAAACACTGCTCAGGAACTGTGGCTTTTTAGCTAGCTAGACTAAGCAACAGTGCCTGACACTCTGCTAGTGCCAAACACATCCTGTTTTCAAATTTTCTGCCAGAGGATGCTTTTAGAAACTCAAATAGGCTCCATAACCATCAGCCAAGCATTTTTCTTACATCACCCTCTTGGTTTTGGACACAACAAAACTTGTCTTTTTGCTGATTACTTTCACTTCCCCATCACAAAACGATGATATGATGAAGCCTGAGTGGATTTTTTTACCATCTCTGGCTTTCCTACCATGCCAGAAACAGAGCATGTTGTAGTCATGACTCCAGAACACAAGATGCACAGAAATCATAAATGTTACCCAAGAATAAGCATATGGCTGACCTATTTCCAACAACAAAGTTGGAGACTACAACCATACATGCCTCACTGAAAAAAAGGCAAAACGCTGGCTCCGGATGCTCTCTGGCAACATGGGAGGTCCAAAAAGGGAGCGCCAGGAAACCTGCACATGCTTGGTTCAGTACGAGCCAGGTGACCCGCTGTGGAGAGGATCAATTGTAAGCAGCTGGTCTCATACCTGCAATCGTCTGGCTGCTACCACACGGTTCAGAAAAATAGTATAATGCACTCATGGTTACATCTGTATACGTTGCATTTGCACTGCTGTGAGTATTCAGGAGTTTCTTGTTTCACACCTGCTAGGTCTTTACAGGTATTGTCCTCCTTATAGGAGGAGGTATTTAGTTCTCATGAGTTTTGGCTCAGATTAATAAGTTTAAAGCCTGAGCAGCAAGGCGGCATCTGGATGTTGGAGTAAGTGCTACTTTCTTCCGTTTAGGATGGGAAAAGAATCTTTCAGCCCTCATTTCTTTTGGCTGCAGAGGCACTCAGACCTTTCTGAATGTGTTTAATCAAAACTGCTTTCTCTCTCAACTATGAAAACAGCCACAACTATGTCTCTGTAAAGTTTCACATTTTAAAATTTTAGTTGCTTTTGCTGTAACTATGTCTAAATTAAAAAGACAGTCATTGTGTTTTCCTCCCTTTATAACTTGGACAGCTTTCAGGAATAGACCACGCACAGCAAATTTTCGGCCCCAAAGCATAAGTTGTCAGAAAAAGCGACACACATAAAGCAGAGTGTTAAAGTAGAAGTTGTTTTCAACCTTAACCATGAGTTAACAGATGTCTCTTGAAGTCAATTTAATGTGCCAAATCCAAACTCGTCATCTAAGACATTTTCAAGAACAATTACATTGAAGAGCTGTATTTGAAAGATGGATAAGAAAGAGGTTAGGAAAAGGAAGGCAGGAACAAAGTAAAAATGCCAAGAGGAAAGTTAAAATTACACACCTAATTCATATAAAAAGTTTAGTGGAATTTATAATGCTCTATTGTGACAGCATCTTTTTATGATATATGCTATATTACAAACTTTTAATGAGAGGAATCAGGGAGTGTTTAGGGAGAGAAAAAACCCCAGACAGTAAATTAAACATTACTGCTAGCGCAGCCTTTCAGAATCCTACTCCTGATCCCTTAGGGGGAGTAAATATTTTAATGTGCTTGTAAACGGCAATTATTTTTTTATCAGCAGCAAAAATGCCGATAAGTAGATTTTGTCCCAGCATTTGAAGCATTTCCCTGTATTTTGTAAAGCTACCTTAGAGACAATGGCATTCACTACTCAAAAAAAAAAAAAACCCACAACAAGAAACCCTAAAAAACAGGCAGTGAACGACAATCTCTTTGTGTCTTACTAAGCAAGTAGAATTTAGTAAGATACTCGTTTAGGACGTCATGACTGCTACCAAAGTAAAACAATGGCTGATCAAAATAAATTATTAAATTAAGAAAAACATAGCTATGTGAAGAAGCCACTAAACCACTTGCTGTGGGATCTCTTCACTGCTGTCACCTCCTCACCTTATTTCCTCCCCCAAGCTACAGCTGACCCAACCTTTGCCACTGTGCTGGAAGGGAACCAGCTTTGGACACCCACCTTCAGCCAGGACCTGAGCTCCACAGGCAGGAATTTACCATCACTTTCATCATCTATTAAGAGCCACGTGCAACTATGGGATCATATAGATAATCACAATACACTTTACAATGACTTCTTAATTTTCATTCATTTGAGCATTTATCAGTGAAAATTATGTAGTTCACAGTGTATCTCCTTGTTAATCTAAACAGGGAAAGAAGGTAATTTCACAGTTCTCCCTCAAGTTCTGCAGTGGCACAAATATGAAACAACAAAACTTTTCCTGCAGGTTAGACTTCCTTGACACAGTTAGTGGTAGCTGATTTTTAAATACTGTGTCTTAAAAATGTATATGACTTTCTGTTGAGCCAAATATATATACACAGACTAAATAAATACATAAACACATATTTATGGTATGAGGCATTTATAATGAACACTGAATTATTTTCTGGTGGACTACATCTTAGTCTTGTTTGCAAAGAGCTAAATATTTACTTAATCATTCTACACAAAGTATGATTTTTCAGAAAGTAGTTTCCTTCAACTGTTTTTTACTAGATATAACATATTTGTAAGGTTTTATCCCTCAACTCTTTAAAAGCTGATCATCCTTAAATCTCTTCCAGTGCCTTAAACAACAGCTACCACACTATGGTATGACCTCTTCTCTGATGTATTTTGCTACTGACTACCAGCAGTACAACACACACTTCCACAGAGGCAACCCGAAAATTAATTTTAAAAGTTTTATTAAAACCAATAGCAAAAAAAAAAGGCAATCTGGAAACCTGCACTTCCCGCACAATAATGATGTCGTTTTGCAGCAACTGAAACCTATTCAAGAGGAATAGAAATTCTGTCTCCAATAACTCACCGAGTCAATTACACAGGAAAATACTGTAATGGGCTGTCCCCCGTCAAACAGCTCACGTACACGACTTCCTTCTCAATTACCAACTTGTCTGCATTGCCATCTGTAAAAACGAACGCATACCTTGTGCTGCCAGTTTCTGCTCTTGCACTTCCATTAGTGGAACTGGCTGCAGCTGCTCAAGAAGAAAGCCCTGATTGTTTTTGTTTTTTCCCCAATGTAACACCATTTTTCTCCCGTCCTCCTGTACATCAACTCAAGGTATCCTGTTATCTCTGCTGAGGTGTGCTCGCAAGCATTTAAACTACAGTCTGCCTAAATTTGTGTGTTTTTCACCTAACACAGTAAAAAGCTGCCAGCAGCATCTCTCAGCATCTGCACCAGAATTATGACGTTAGTATCACAACAGGTTTTATCAGTCCTTTTTTGGAACTGCTGTAAAAATTGCTAAGTTTCTGGCTAAACATTTTCCCACTTTTCCAAATCAGCTTGACCACTCAGGCAATTTTAAAGCAGTACTTATATGAAGCAACCAAAAATAAGATTACTAAAAGAAGTCTTTTAGGAATAACACTATTCCCCACAAAAAATGGTTAGGTAGGGGTATTAGTGTGCATAAACGGGACAGACAGATCCTGATTTGGGAACTGTGATCCTTGCCCTTAAACCTTTTTCCACTAGCACTTTGCTGAAATAGATCCACACAGCAGCTCCGATGCTGAACGGCTGCCTGACAATTCAGTGCTCGTACACACAAATCGCTGCTCCTTCCCAAACGCCGTGTGCTTCCAAGGAGCTCAGCCGTTGTTAGAGAACAAATTGAAGTCTTTATGAGTCTCTTACATGTTTTCAAACTAGAAACACAACAGAAACGGTTTAAAATGTACAAAATTAGACTACTCTTCTGATCAGTAACTGGATAAAAGTAGTACCCTCAAAACTAAGCACACTGAAAGAGACATCGAGAAAGCTGGAAATGCTTCTGACTCTCTCATTTCTTGGCACAAGGCAAAAATATCCAAGCCCTGCTGTCTCAAACGGGGAATCTAAATCAATAGTTAGACTTTGCTATAAACAGACTCACTTTCTGAGATAAAGAGCCAGTTATGAAGGTGCCTAAACATGGAATTAGGTGCTTAAGTTTAGGCCTCAATACCAGAGGATTTATGCTCAAGAAGGCACCCCATGTGTCCCTTCTTTAATGAAGTAATCTCACTCATCAAACAAACAGACAAAAATGGAGTGAAGATACATCCATATTTCCTTAAACACCCCTAACTTTGACATGGTAGAAGAACTAGACTGCTTTTGCAGATCTCAGCTAAGAGCCAGTATGTAACACTACATGTGATAGTAATTGAGGGTCCCAATCCCGCAAGTGCTCTGCTGTAAGCGTGAGCACAAAGCTGCTGGAGTTCTCAGCTTCTGGCATCTGTTCCCACTTCCACAGAAATCAGATGGGCAAAATTAAGTTTTGAGGGGAAAAAAAAAAATCACAGACATTTAAAAAACATTCCCTGACCTTATTAAAGTCCACGTGATCTCTATTTATATAGAAAATGGCTCAGAAAGCCAGCAGCTGAGAGGAGGAACTCTCATTTGTAGATTTTGGCTGAGGGCTGCCAAAATCAGCAGGGGAAAGGCACCTCGGGGGTAAAAATTTCAAAAGCTATTAAGTGTCTTAGAAGCCTCAGTCCCACTGACTTTTGATCACCTACATCCTCCCAAATTTTCACCCTAAAAATGGAAACTACACTAGAAGAATAATTTCTAATTCAAAGTTACAAAATGAGGATCTAAAATTTTCGAAGAAGTCTTCAGGACTCAGAGAGGAAATGTCAATGAGGTGTCCACTTCTCAGTGAAAACCAGTGAGGTAACATTTACCTGTTACTTTTACTTTTAAAAGTTCCCTTTAGGACCATTAATTTTAATTAAAGAAAAAATATATCAAGAAAATGTTTCATATGAGCAGCTATAGCTTACATACTTGTTCAGGAACTGAAGTAACTATAATTTGAGTCTCAAGCAGTTCCCATGAGAAAGCTGTTACTAGGGTGGGATCCAAAGCGGTCTATGTCCACTTATTATTTTCAATATGCTTAGGACTGCACTCTTACTGCAGATTTTGTTATGTACTGTTGCTAGAATGGCTTCCATTCAGAAAAATCAACATTTGCCAACCCATACCACACAATTACCATAGTTATTTCCTATTGCGAGCTTAGAGAGAAACTGTGGTATCCCAGATACCACGGTGTGGTAAATATTGAAAAGTAGTGGCCTTTTTTTAATGGACATTTTCATCTAATCCAATCCATTCCAAACACTTCCAGATAACAAGACAATAAGGCAGAGTCTGTGTCTAGGTGGTTGGTTGTAACATAATCATCTTCTTCTGTTCTGTGATCCCACTTTCAGAAAAAACATTTGGTGGCTTCCTTTTTGGTAGCTTTAGGAAATAAGAATGGACTAGAGCTGTGATCAACCCCAACACCCATCTAAGGAGGTATTACCTGAAAAAGAAAAGGGGACACCCCCACCCCCACCCCATATTTGTATTTTTTAAAGCTAATCCATCTAAAAGTGCCAAGAGCCTCCTGGGCTGCATTAGGCAAAGCGCTGCCAGCAGGTTGAGGGAGATGATCCTTCCCTCTGCTCAGCACTGGCGAGGCCATACTTTGAGCGCTGTGTCCAGTGCTGGGCTCCCCAGTACAAGAGAAACATGGATGTACTGGAGAGAGTCCAGTGAAGGACCACAAAGATGATTAAGGGACTCAGGCATCTGTCATACCAGGAGATGTTGAGCGAACTGGGACTGTGCAGCCTGGAGAAGAGAAGGCTCAGGGGAATCTTATCAATATGTATGTTATTGGGGAAGAAAATAAGACAGAGCCAGGCTTTTCTCAGTGCTGCCCAGTGAGAGGACAAGAGGCAAAGGCACAAACTGAACAGGAAATTCCATGTGAACATAAAGGAAAAGTTTTTTTACTGTGAGGGTGGTTGAACACAGGAACAGGTTGCCCTGAGAGGCTGTGGGGTGTCTGTCACTCAAAACCTGACAGGACACAGCCCTGAGCACCTTGCTCTGGCTGACCTTGCTCTGAGCAGCAGGGTTGAACTAGATGATCTCCAGAGCTGCCTTCCAGACTCAATGATTCTGTGTGAATCACAGAATTCTTTCTTCAGTGAGAGGCCACAGATTGCTTGCCACTTTATTGTTCCATTAATTTCTATCCATTTTAGCCTTAATTCCTATTCATTTACCTTGAAAAATAAAATATTTTAAATTTCATGGCTATAAAAGTATTAATTAAAATAGACCAACATCCAGACTGAATATTACAGTCTGTAAAACTGTACAGCTACTAAAAATGGAGAAACCTACTTTTAAATTCCTCCGTAAATAATTTCAGAATGCTTACAAGGAACTGAGAGAAGTATCTAATGTAGGTTATTCTCTGCTTGCTCTTTCCTATCAAGATCCTAATGCCTATTTGTAAATGAGACGCAGTATAGGGTGTTGTATAGCTTTCCTTAAAAATACCATTAGGATGAGAAGGAGAAGAGAACAACTGTTCTACATTTTGGAGACATTTCTCCTTAAATAGTGTTTATGTACTGCAAGCATCCCTTCCATAAACAAACCAGGTCTTTGGAACAAGTGAACACAATCTCTGAAGAATCTTTACCAGCTTCTATTTCTGGTTCATGATGCACTGAGAATTTTAGGCCAACATGGGCATATGGTCTCCTAGTTTGATAGGAAACATTTCATGGAATTCAAGACAGATCCACAGCATAATGACTGAAGACCTTAAAATCTGTGATACAACACAAGGTTAAAAAAAAAACCAACACCACCACAACCCCCCCCTCCAAAAAAACCCCACCCAAAACTCAACAAAACACAAGTGTTTCCTGATACAATACTAGATGCAGCAGGGGCATGTAAAAGCACAAGAAAAAGGAAAGTCATGGTAAGTGGTGTGCACAAAGAAATACTCTGAATCCTTTATTAATCAAGCTTAACCTCATTAACTAAACTGCCTTAATCTCTTCTTTTTTTGGGGGGGGTGTTTTTGGTTTTTTTTTTTGAGAATCACCCAGTAGGGAAATACATTTTTTAAAAAAAAAAAAAACAAAAACAAACAACAAACAATATTTATCTTAATAACATCCATGCAGAATTTGGGGCTTTTCTGCCTTTGCAGCCCCAGAAACTGGTATGCCCTCTATTCTTCCTATAGTCATTCACATCTGCATAGAGAGAATATTTTAACTGCACAGCAGTGCTTCCAGCATCCCTAGTCTAATTTTTCTCTTACCTTTAAGAAACTGGTTCTTACATTGCTTAAGACACCAGCTTCAAAATCTGCGTTGTCAGAATCACTCCTACAGATTGCATTTCATCGAAAGAATTGTTTCTAATGCAAGTGGGAGGGTGAGCTTACTGCTGGGGGCAGTCATTCTCTTAAATGGCACAAGCCTGACAAGAACAGTATGAGAGAAACACATAACTTAGCGGGGTTTTCCATCGTGAGTTCTGCAAGCCGAGGAAAAAATGTACCCACCCTGTCACATACTCAGGCTTTTTAGTTCAGAGTGCTGAGGACTGGAAAATGGCATTCAAGAAATCAAGCACCAGGCTGGAAGGAGAGCCATGATGAAAACCGTCCTGCAAGCCCACAGCTGACTTATTTTTCACATCCTTTGGAGGCTTCTTAAATGAAGCTGACTGCATAGGAATGCCTTGTAAAACAAACCCTCTGCTTCCTTTCTAAAGTGGCTTTAGCGAAACGGCTCCACAGCCTCGCTCACAGGCAGCTGTGGCTGTGTCCATGTTGTAACTGGAGAGGCAAAGACCATTGGGTTGCCTGAATGTGTTAATCTGTTTGTGCAGAGCTAGGACACGGACTCAAAGAGGAATGGCTTGGTCCTGTTCTACTGATCAATTTATCAGACCTTGCTATTTAGGAAAAAAAATGCCAGGAAACAGTTTCCCTTTTACCTTCCACCTGCTAGTATCATAATTAATCTGATTTTGAAACCAGCCTCCAGAAGGCCTACATACACAACTTTGAAATAAAAAGAAACCTTTAAATTTAGACATGCTGTACAAAATCATAGCTGCTACTTGCAAACAGGCTATACTCAAAGACATTTCTGTCTTACTGATGGAACAAAAACTCTGAAACTCTTAAGAATTCACTTTTCAATTTAATTCAGGTTTTCCTTAACCGTGAATGTCAAATCATTTTCATTGCCTTTCTTTATCACCTACCAGAATCTTTAGGAGTGAGAAGGAAAAAGACGTACACCAGAAAGGAGAACATTTATAATGACATGCCTTTTCTCTATGAGAAAAAAACATAACCTTCCATTTCATCAGCATCTTTGCCAAAAGTCCTCTTTCAAGAACTGAAAAGAGAAGGGCTTTTATTTCCTAAATATATTTTATAGGAAACATTTTTTGGTTCTGTGTCATGGACTAGGATTTCACACCTTAGTGGCTAGTCATATGGAAATGGACATGGCTGTGGAAACTTCATGGCTGTGAAACCCTGATAGTAAAATCAGCAGGA